>NC_092862.1:43853926-43987016 GCF_032062135.1 Pyxicephalus adspersus | reverse complement strand
GGGGGCTTGGGCGGGGGAAGATGTGAGGGGGGGAAGGGGCTCGATGAGTGGACCGGGTTCTACGGTTGAACGTGGGACAGTGTTCCAGTGAGCCAGGATTGGCGGATTTAGACCAGGTGAGTGTGGGGTATAGTGCTAGGGAAGATGTATACCTGTGTTTTGAAAGCCCGTTAGGATCGTACCTGAAACAGGAAGTGAGATAAAAAAATGGCAAAGTGAGTATGTGGAAATTTTTTTTCTTCTTCCATTGGAACGTTTTCATTTGAAAAGAATTGCAGGTGATGGTAGACGGGGGAAGGAAAAGTCTCACAGCATTGCCTGATATCGTGTACTTTTGAGAATTGGCTTCAGGCTTTTTCCATTTTGGCGAGTGTGTTGGGGGAAAAGACGCCAGGACATTGCTCGGCGCTTTTTGGATATTTAGATGGCATTAGTGAGGTGTATCCCGTTTATGGGGGCCAGGTAGTTTAGGCAACTCATGCCGGTGTGGCCCTCCTTGAGGTGGGATTACAAGGACATTGGCCTTTTGGATGCGTCCGATGACATCAGCTAAGGTGAGTTCTCAGCCCTTTCTTGAGGGGGCTGGAAGCTAGAACTCCTCCGGTTTCTCGGCCCTGCGCAAGAAGGGGACTTGCTGACACTTTAATGAGGCTGTGTGTAAATTTGGCATGCCGTTTCAGGCATGAATGCGCAGGGTGTGGAGGAGCGCAAAGTGTTGCAAAATGTGGGCAACAAGTGCAAAAAAGAGGGGGGATGGTCCTGGAAAAAGGGAAGACCCCAGTGAGTTGGTTTCAGGATTACTTGTGAAATGATGGTGGTGCCCCTGGTGCCGAAAAACCTAAGGTTAGCATTGGCCAACCCTGAGGTCGTGAGGGTACAAAGAGGTGAGTTTGGGGCGCATGACGGGCCATTTTTGGATCCCCCATTTGGCAGTTTGGTGATGTCCCCATTGGGCCTAGTGCCCAAGAGGGAAGCTAATACGTTTAGATTGATTCACCACCTCTCCTATACGATCGGGGGTTCAGTTAATGCGGCCATTGATCCTGAGCTGTGTTCAGTGTCATATGCGTCATTTGATGAGGCAGATAGATGGATCCAGAAGTATGGGAAAGGAGCGCTTTTAGCCAAGTTGAACAGCTTTTCGCTTGCTTCCGGTTCATCCGAAGAGTCAACGGTGGCTTGGCTGTACATGAGAGGAGAGGTTCTTTGTGGATCGCTGTCTTCCCATGGGCTGCTCAGTGTCATGTGCCCTATTTGAAGTTTTTGGAGTGGGTTATACAGGATTTGGTAGGTTTTTTTTCTGTGCTGCACTACTTAGATGATTTCCTCTGTGTGGGCCCCCTGGGGTCACGTATCTGCAGCATGCTGTTGGGCACGATGCAATATGTGGTGGACTGTTTTGGGGTTCCGTTGGCCCTGGTAAAGACCAAGGGTGTTGTGACAGAGCTGTCTTTCCTGTGCATAGTGATTTATACTGTGGCAATGAAATTTGGGCAGCCGGAAGATAAGTTGAGAGATTTACAGAGGGAGGTAGTAGAAGCGGCAGGGAGAAAAAAGTTGCGTTTGGGTC
Source organism: Pyxicephalus adspersus (assembly GCF_032062135.1). Lineage (NCBI taxonomy): Eukaryota > Metazoa > Chordata > Amphibia > Anura > Pyxicephalidae > Pyxicephalus > Pyxicephalus adspersus. The sequence continues at coordinate 43,985,446 of NC_092862.1, read as the reverse complement.
AGCTGCAATCACTGTTGGGGAAACTTAAGTTTGCATGTAAAAGCATGCCGATGGGCAGGGTCTTTGCAAGGTGCTTGGCAGAGGTCCGGTGCCTGAATCATTTTGTGAGACTCACTAAGGATTTGTAGGAGGACCTGGGGGTGTGGAAAAGATTTTTGGAGGAATGAATTGGCAGGGTATTGTGCATGGCAGGGCCAGTAAGTACCCCAGATATGAATTTGTTCACTGACGCTGCGGGTTCGAAAGGATATGGTGCCTATTTTCAAGGGGCATGGTGTACGGTGGAGTTGCCAAAGGAATGGGTGGAGTCTGGATTGGTGACCAATTTAGTGTTATTGGACTTGTTCCCTATGGTGTTGTCAGTGGAATTGTGGGGTAGTAAATTGGCGAACAAGCAGATTTGTTTCCATTGTGATTCACATTCCAGGGGTGTCTAATGTGGTGGTGGATGCTTTATCTCGGTTGCAGTGGCAGAGGTTTCGTGAGCTTGCACAGGAGGCGGAGCAGCACAGGGTCCTTTGCCCGCCCAGGTTGTGGGAAATTGTGAAGGGGTCGTGATGGTTTAAATGTTGGGGGTTACAGGATGTAACAAAATAATTTGTTGTGCATCAGGCGCTGAAGGGATATTGGAAGGGGCAGGTGTCTGTTGACACTCGTCGACCTGTGTCCCTTGCACTGCGTATGAAATTGTGCTGTTTAGGACTGCTTTCATCCCAGCATTTTAGGGTGCATTCTGGATTGGGGAATCAGTGAGATAGATGATGTTACCTTGTCAGAAGGTAAGGTGGTGGTGTATGTCCGGCAATCAAAAACTGAATAGGAGGGACGGGGTTTTAGAGTGGAACTGGGTGCTGTGGGGTAGGGGTTTGCCCGGTTGAGACTGTAAAAAGGTTTTGCAGTTGTGACCTGCTAGGGGAGCCCCCTTGTTGATGCATGGCAATGGGTCTTCATTGTCCAGGTATCAATTTTTGGCAGTGTTTTGAAAATGTTGCAAAGGGCAGAGTGACTGGCGGAAAAGGAATATGCATCTTACTCATTCCGCATCGGTGCGGCCACTGAAGCTGCTAGATGGGGATTGGATGAGGAGGTGATCAAGTGAATTGGCAGGTGGAAGTTGTTGTGTTACAGGCTGTATGTTAGGTGGCATTTGGTTTGAGAAAAGTTGTGTGTATGTGTGTGTGTGTTGAAGGGGTTGTTGATAAAGGTGGGGTAATGCACAATTTTCCTGATCTTGTGTTTTTCGTTTCATTTAGGTGCAGTTCCGTGTTTGATATGGATTGTGGAACATTCCTATGTCTGCTGGGGTGCTAGGCAAGCGGCATTTCGGCCTGAAAGGTGGCAGCTGGGGATCTCCCGTGAGGAGGGGGTACTTTGGTGGATTCGGGTACCAGAAATCTTATGGAGCAGTGTGTTACCAGAGATCAATAAGTTTGCTAGATTGGATAGGCCACCTGATGTGGTTGAAATTCATGCGGGTGGAAATGCTTTGGGGGTCAGGTCTATAAGGGAACTCTTAAGGGATATCAAATGGGATTTCCTGCGTCTACGGACGGCCTTCCCAAACATTATAGTGGTGTGGTCAGACATAGTGGCCAGGACATGTTGGAGGCAGGTAAGGTCTGTGGTTCAGCTAAAAAAGGCCAAGGCGAAGGTTAACAGGGAAGTGGGAAGGTTCATTGCCAGAAATGGAGGGTGGAAATGGGGGCGGATTTTCCACTCATTTGAGGAGTGATGGAGTACACATGAATGCAGTAGGGATTGATTTGTGGTCTCTGGGATTGCAAGAGGGGATAGAGAGAGCCCTGCAGGTGTGGAGGGGCACGCAAGTGTAAGGTGTCACACTTGCAGTGCAGTGGCGATGTGAGGTCCTCAGGGACAGGGCAGGGGGTTTGTGGACATGGGTGTAAAGTTATGAAGTGTGGAGAGCTATCTTAGGTATGGGGTCTCCAAAATTGGTTAATGGAGGTTTAAGTGGTTAGCTTTGGTTTGGAAATATGGAATTGATATCGTTCCAGATGATAACCTTCCCATGTAAGGTTATGGGGAAGGGTGAAAAGTGGTGAAGTAGGTGGTGCAGCTTTGTTAAAAAGGCTCTGTCATACCTCACTTATGTAAATAGTGTAAATACCATGTACAGCACAAATAAACTGTTGGAGCTGGTGATTTTAAGAGACTCCAATTTAAAAGTATAAGTATATGTTTATTTATTTATGTTATCTTTTACATGTGCTATTTTTAAATGGTTGAACATGTTCCTCTAAACTTTTTTTTTGAGGTACAAATATATTTACTCTTCATGATTATGATTAGTTTCAATAATTCATACATAGGTTTTAGGAGATTTGTAGATTATTACTTATTTAATTGTTATTTCTTTTGGTTCACCTGAAAGTTCCGATCCAGAACATACAACTCATGAAGCTTTGGAGGTTAAAAATAGCAAATTACTTTTCATTTTAGCACACTTCAATTTTTATTGTTATTTTACTGTCTCTGGAAATGTCACAATTTTATAGACATCGTAGCTAGGGCTAGCAGGTATTGAATCTAGTTTTCCAACTCTACTTGTCTAGGTGGAATTTAATTTGTATATAATGTAACTTTCAAAATTAAGTATATATTGAAAGAAATATTGCTCATAAAATATTTAGCCATTAAATGTAATTTTGTAAAAGCATATTGAATAAAAGAGTATTGAAAAGTCATATTTGTTATTTCATCTTTGTTTAACGGTGAGAGGGTTTTTTTTTCTTTGTAGCAAATAATTTTGTTTATTGATGTTATTTAATAACTGAACAGACAAGAGTACATACAAATCTTTTAGGAATAAGAAATATCAAATCCCATTTAATATTTCTGCAGTATGTGTTGTTTCACTTTTTGCAACCACTGTACCTATATTTTCTTACAATTCATTTTTTATTTGAACTGTCTTTTTTCATTGAATTCTATCAGGCCCGCATTGGTAATCATCAATCCTTTGTACTGATTTGATTATGTTTCATCTCAGGGCTCAACTCCAGGCAACAGCTAAATACATTTATATATTGGAATTGTTTCACCCCCACAAATATTTAAATCCCTGACCATCCAGTCCTGAGATTTTGTGGTATCTTTGCTGGAGACTCAGTTAAAGTTCTCTGCAGTTAGGAATCAAAGATAGTTCACCTCCCCATGCCCCAGCTTGTGGATAAACCATTGTTTTTACACAAAGGTCCATGGATCCCTACAGTTCTTCCAGAGCAGTGGTTTCCCAAAAAAGGGTTCATGGAACCTTAGGATTCTTCCAGAGGCTGTTAGAGGTTCCTTGGGCAATGAGCAGTTTGTACCTCTCAGGTCAGTTTAACAGCCACCAATGATATTTTTGGCTCCCTGGAAGGTTGGTAGCCTTCCCCAGTGACCTTGGTGAATTCCTGGATTGTTATCTTGAGTGCAGCTAATCCAACTAGCAGGCCAGCTGGGTGTCAGTCTGAACTTAGCCTAACACACTAGAAAAGTAGAATCATACAACTGACATTCTTCATGAAACCTTTATTTACTGGTAATATTACATTTTAGTAATAGAACATTTAGAAAACACAATATCCATAGCTATAGTTAGTTCTATATCATTTGAGCACAAATCAGTGTCAACATAGTATAAAATGAAAAATACCACATTTGTCTGCTTTTTTGCCATATGACACCTGTTTGCTTGGAACAATTGTGGATAGTATCCTAAATATAGGTTGGCTTATTCGGTAACACAATTGCACACATCCAGAAAATCACAAACAATGGCAATTAATATGTCACTCAAGGTGCAGACAAACCTAGTTACAAATATTGTAATAATAATAATAAATACAATAATTGTAATTCACTGTACAAAGAAAAGAAATTACCCAAAAACAGAAATAACTTCACATTGCCCATCTCTCCACTGTCATGTTTTAGGCCCTGGGCAGACTTGATTACACAATACAGCTCTGTGTGCATGATAAAGCTTCAGGCAAACCTATCGTTTATAATTACATTTCCATGAATTACCCTGGCACATGTCAGTATTATCAATTTACATTAATATTTTTTGTAGAATTGTAATATTTCTGTTCATGAAGGAAAACACTGCTTTAGGATACATCAAGTCAATTACCTAGCCAGCAGAAATGTCTACTGTTTTGAATCAGACCACATCAATGAAATAGGAGAAGGAAGTAGTGTTTGCTTATGTTATGGACAGATGGAGTCTACTTTTTTTTGTCAATGTACATTTTCATTGCAAGTACAGATAATCTGTAGATCCTATCAAAATTCTTAAAGGCTTATAAATTCATATAGACAGAAGACAAATTCCTGTAGACAAAACAATGTTATTAGTCTGAGCAGTCTGTGAAGTACAGAGTAACATTCTTCAATGCAATGAAAAGGATTTTTCAGGTTTTGAAGTTCAAATCAAAACAAAGGAAGATAACTTTACTATTCCTTCATAGATACAGTGCACTGAGGAAGGAAAGTGAACTATTACCAGAATCATAAGAGAAAGAAATAAAAAATGGACTGTTTTAGGCCTGTTAAGTAGCAGTATGAGAAAAGTTTGTTTTTGGGTTTAGATACACATGGTTTGTATAGTGCATAGGCGTGCTTTTTGTCTTTTCCCAGTGCTGCCTGATAAATGGGCCTCTATGTTTTACAAAGGAGCAATCTGCACAGTGCAGCTTATAGTATAGAAAGCTGTGCAGTGTGCAATAAAGCCTTGTTTTTTCTGGTTACAGCATAAAGACTCAGACAAATCTCTTGGCAGGGAAGCCAAATAACAAGGAGAAACGCAATACCAATTTTTAATAAAACTTTTCCAAGAATAGCAATATTTTTCTTCCAGTAGATATGAAGATTGACAGTCCTTTCCATATTCACGTATTTTATATAATTTTCTCCGCTTTGGATTTGATTTTTTGATTTTTTAGTAATCTTTAAAATGAGTTTTTTTTCCTTGCAACATTAACAAATATTTACTGAAAGGGATTCTGTACATTCGTGGCCTACAACCAGCAGCTCATGAGCCACATGTAGTTCCCTGCTACCTTTGAAATTGCTGAAAGCAGCCTCAGCGGGTGCTTAGTACATGTCTGCTGGAAAACATGTCATATTATACATTTATAGTAAAGTCAAATAAAGTTTGCCAAGTTGATATCATTGTATAAAAAGTCTTAAAATTATAGCTACCATAGATATCTGAAAGATTGTAGAAGAGTGTAAAATGCTTGTTATATAGTGGCTCACAAGCTCACAATAGGTGGGATTTTTTTTTTATATTTAGGGGAAAATGAACTGACTTGGATATGGTAACTTTATCAGAGTATTTTTTTTGTGTATAAAAGTGTCTGCTGCACCAAAGTAAACAGTCACATTCTCCTGTTTGTAATTAAAAGGAAACTTTTTATTCTCTGTTCATTTTATTTACTTCGTTTTGTGATATAGGATAAAAGAAAGGCCGGGAGCCTGCGAAAGGAGGGAGCTAGGCATAGGAGTAGCATGACTGGGTGGGAAAGCTGAACAGGGTAGGATAGGGATAATTGTGGGGTGTGGGAAGTCAATGTGTGGTCCAGACAGGGATAGGTCTGATGAGGAAAATAGTGGGTGAAGAATACAGGCAAGAGGGGATGAGGAGGGTGAAGTCAGAGGTCTGGACAGCAGGTAACAAGATTCCTACCCTGTCTCCCTCCCTGATATTTGAGTTGGGGTCTGGAAGTAGTTTCTCTGGTTTAAAGGGGATTGGTGGTTTGAAAATCCATTTTAGGTATAGGGCCCCTGATTCATCATTGAAATCCGCGATCGCTGGAAGCGCGATAATACGCGCGACCCGCGATCGCGGATTACCGCGGTCCGGGACTCGAGTGCGCGCGTACTTTCCGGTTGTTGAATAGCGCGATCGCGCACGATTCCAGATCGCTAATACGAATGCGCGACCGATAATCCGATTTTGCTTGATGAATCAGGGGCAGGGTCTCCTAAATAAATATAATTCGTCAACAAGTTTGTTGTATTTGGTATGGGAATAGTACAAGTAATTGATATGGTTTTGAGGCGGTGGAATTGCACCTGGGAACCTGGTATATCAATGCGTGGCTCAGATCCTTGGTGAAAGGTGGTGAAAGAGGTAATGCCTTAGAGGACCTACAACCTAACTGGGGTGTTAACGTTGGAATATTGTGAGTGGTACAGTTATAACGCTAATGTGATGACAATATGTGAGAATGATTGTTTTATAAATAATTTTGTAATAAATGACCGAGAGACCATTTGCACCATACCTGCAGGTGTCAATATTGGGTTAAGGGTTTAGAAGAACAGAGATGCTGCAGTCATGGGTTGTTAGTCATTGCACTGACTTCTGTGTGCATCTCAGCTTGGGGTTGATTTGGATTGAAAGGTGTTTAGGCTGTTCACTTAACAAAATGAATTATTTCCTTGCAAGAATATTTTAAGTAGCTTTTGAAAAGAATGAAACTTGTTCATCCATTCATATGTAGGGAAAATTCATTTTTTTTCTATAGATTTCCTTGCACATGACTAGGTATTCTATAAATTTCCACTGCTTTACCTAGACTAAGTGAATTATTCCTTGCCCAGTGGTAGACTCAACTAGGGGAGCAGCATAAACTTCTTTAGTAAATCAACCCTATTCAATTCGCTAACTTTTTTCATTTGATCATATTAGGAAACTAGAAACTGAAAAGTAGCCTAAATCGTCACCTACAGGCTTATCAGGAAGAATATTGAGGGTTGAGTGATGTTAGACATCATTCAAACAGAAAGACTGATGACTTCTAAAGGTGGAAACAGTAACAGCTGTGTATTGCAGCAAAAGCGGTTACTGGATTTTTTTTTATTTCAATGTCTCTATTATGATTTTTTTAAATATAAATAATATAAGCAAAACAATAAAAACAGATATTACATATTAAATTGAACCCTGTACAGAGCGTCTAGAGTGCGAATTACAAATTCCTGAGGATATTACATGAAATAGGTAAGCAGGAACCCCAAAGGCCATCTACCTTTATCATTAATAGGAGAGTAAATAGAGATCCACATAATTGAATGAGGTCTACAGCTTGTCATAACAGGGTTTTTAATAATGTTCAGTAAAAGCACAAGCTTGGAAGAGGAAGCCAAGAAAATGCTGAAAGGGAGAAACACTGGGGAAAGGGGGAAAGGGGGAGAAATAGTCCAGACCCAGTTACCCCAGAGTAGATACTTAGAGTCTATGGCTGATACTGAAGCCAAGGTTCCAAGTATTTTGAAATTGGGACATTCTATGATTAAAAATGCAAGTGAGGTTACCATTAACCATAATCCTGTATAATTTACTTGTATCTCTTAAGTGGAAGGCAACCTTTTTTACTTCTGTATTTTTAACAAACTCTTTCTTCATCTTCTATTGCCCAACATCAAAAATGTAATAAAACATTTTCAAAAAGATGTGATTAAGGGAAAGAAGGGTAGAGTATTGACAGTGGCAAATCTTGAAGAATATTAAGGGGGTACACCTGATGCCACAACACCCATGCTGGACTCTGGTCGGGTACCTCTAATGCACTAACTGGCAGGACAGGAAAACAAGGTGACAAAAAGTGCCACCTGTCATACAGCACCAAATCTTTCCAGTGACCAACAGTGAATGTATTCATCTCTTGCTGGGTAGCTATGTGTGTGGGCATAGAAGGAGCACTGTCTACAGGTATGTGCAAAAAGATTCTCTCACTGCCCATTGGGTCAGCTTCCTAACTAGTGGCAATGATGCAACATTAAGGCATGTACTAGCCATACTTCCACAAATGGCTTGCTTTAATGGCATGCCACACTTTACATGGTAGACTCCCAGAACAACCATTTCAAGCATATCAAGTTTATTTTCTATAAGAGCTTTGGCTGTTTATTTAGCAAAGAGTATGTTCAACAAAGTGAAGGTTAGTGAATAAGGTAACACGTGGTAACATTTGAACACCCAATCATATGCTAGCCAAATTTTAAAAAACAGGATATTTGCTAGCAAGTAATTGGTTATTTAGAGTAGACCCAGCTCTACCTTACTCACATTGCAACATCCTCTAAACCTTCAGTTAATCAACCCCTAATGAGAGTTTTATGCATTATGGTAATAAGGTTTGTGCTTGTTTGATCCCAGGCAGTGGCAGTGTTTGCCGCAGCCCCTTTTTAGGAGGCGAATACATTTAGAAGCATGACTTTGTGTTCCTCATATTTTGGAATCAGCACTTACTAATTTCCATGTAAAAGAAAGAATACTCAAAAACACTTGAGCACTAACACTATGACAGACAATGCCAATAGATATGATGTAGGTTCATTGGAAAAATACTTAGGTCTTAGAAAACGGATTGAAGCATTTTTTTACATTTTAGTTATCATTATTTTATTTGCTGATCATGCACCCATCTTTATCAGATGAATTGTTCATATAATGTAAAACAAAATTTATTACTGTAAAGTCAGCAGCAAGTTCATTTTTTTGTAATTAGCCTTTACTTGCAGTTCTAACTTTCTAGAGCCAAACACTGTTCACATGTTAGAGGAGCTCTCTATGATTGCCTTTGGGTCAGTAACACATAATATAGATTTATCATTACTTACCTCTGCTTTACTATCAAAAAATAATACAAGTTTGGATGAGATTTTCGGGTTCTCAGATTGTAAACGTGATTGGGCAGGGTCCTCCATTTTTTCTGTGTCATTGTTTAATAATGTTATGTATGCATGTTTATATTTATTATAAGCAATGTGAAAATGCTGCCACTTTAAAAAAAAAAGGTAATATTAATAATTATTATTGTCTTACAATGGCTGTCTTACAACACAGATCCAGGTATAATGGTCCATATTCTATTCTTTAACATTTCTCTAATGAGTCTTGGTTCAGAAATGAAAACTATGCCTACTACCATAAACTATTCATTTAATTTAAAAAGTGCATTTTCTCCAAAGGATTCACTATCTTTTTTTTTTGCAAATTATCAAGGCTTATTTATTTCATGTGTGCATAACTGCTTTCCATTTTTACACTTATCTGGATATGGGGAGGGTTAAAAGCTGCAGGTGATGATTTAATCAGAATTTGCTTTATGTATGGTGATGGAATGTACACATTTTCCATCATTTTATGTTCTCAATAGAAATGTTTTTGGTCCTTTTTGGCCATTTGATATGCTTCAATTTTGAGTTCCATTCTCTGCATCCCTGGAGCTACAGAAGCAAATGATCTCTCAGCTGAAGCCACAGTTGCTATGAAAGCAATTACTCAACATCCCAACTCTCTAGCCATAGATGCAGCAGAGTGAGTGTCTGTAAATGGCAAGTCTCTGGCAGCTCTGACCGTTGTAATTGTACTATAAAACTGAAATGCAATCACAGTTTGTCAACGGGTCTATAATTAGCAATAGTCATGCTTACGAGTAATGGGGTGAAGAAACACTAAGCCAGCATGCAGGTGTAGGAAGCAAAATAATTCACAAACTAACCAAAAATAAACATCAACAAGTTTTTAACATCTGAAAACTCTAAAGGTAACCAAACATGAGGACTTTTCAAAAAAAAAAAAAAAATGCTCAATCGTGATAGGTTTAGCCACTCCTGGAGCTGCAGATACTTCAGAACTTAAGTTTCATTCCACATCCCACAAACAGACTTCTGCTTTTCCTGGTATTATTTCCCTTCTCAGTATCATTAGATATGAAGCATTGCAAAGCACCATTGACAGACAGGTACAACGCATGTGTCATGGATAAATCATAGGTTTTACCTAATAGCAGGTTTTGCACTGTGGGTATTACTATACTATCTATTTTCTACTTAAAATTGAATAATTAAAGGACAACTTAATACTAAATGAAGCCAAGCTGAATAAATTGTAAAGTTCATGTCTTTTGTGTTTTAAATGTGTTACAATGCTACATAGCCTTCCCCACCAAACCCTTGGCTGGCAGACACTGAAGCTATGGAACTTTGAACACAGATCTCAGAGGTCTAGATCTTCAGTGGTCCAAAGCTTTCCATTTCAGGGAGTTTGTGAATTGTTAATTGGAGCACTATGCAAGGGTGCATCACACCAACTGGAGATCCAGGCAGAAGTCCCAGCCTCCAGTGTGATGGGAATTTTAGTAAAGGCTGTAGTATGTAAAAATATTGGAATATCCGATCTAAAAGAAGCTACATAGACCACCTAGGGATGAGGAGGTCTATTAATTATTTGAATTAATATTTGAAATCAGTCATGTTAAGGTAAGTGTAAGTGGCAAAGATTTCAAAGTCTGCTAATTTGTCCAGGACTGGCTGGCTCAGCAATATCATCAACAGCTAACCATCTAATGATAGAATGAGTGTCTAAGAACCACAAAATTACACTTCCTGGTTCTTAGATAACCCTTATCATCTAGTGTCAAGGTACATACATCTACAATTAAAAAGAGATTGCCCAAAAAAATTGGATGAGAGATAGAAAAACAAAAAGTTGTCCAAGAAGAACCAGAATTTCTGCAACAATATACTGTGGACTGCAGAATCAAAAACTCCTTGTTGTAGCCACAGTAACTATAGGTATGCTTGTGCAAACCAAACACAGCATTTTAGGATAAGATCCTTATACCAACTGTGAAGCGCAGTGGTAGTTATTGTATAGGTTGTTTTACTGCTTTGTATGGACAACTGTGAATTCTGCACTGTATTAAATTCTTAATATTACATTTCCATCCTGATAATGATCCAAAACGCACTGGAAAATCCACCACAATATGGCTCAGATAAAGGAAAATAAAAGTTAGGGAGTTTCTTACTTAAAGCCTTGTTTTGAATCCCATTGTTGATGGATTTGATATAACAATATAATGACTTTTTCTGTTGAAAAAGTTGAAAAAAGTTAATAATTTCTATTGGGTGTAGATATTTTTTTTCAATTGACTGGGTGTATGTGTATATTCCCAGAGATACAAAGTTATTATTTTTTATTTATTGCTTGTTAGACTTCATAAGTAAAATAAACTTTGTTTGCAATATGAAAACACCCCTTGGAAGACCTACTACACAAACCTCTGTACAAGCTATCCAAAACTGAAAGCTTATTGATAACACAAAATAACGCCACTTCCTTATCAAGAGATTAAAAATAAATAAAAAAGCACATTGACAAGCAGGAAATTACCCTTGTAAACAAAAGCATGCAGTTCACATGAATATCTCCATTAGACCCTTATTAAAGCATGAAACCTGGGTGGACAGAAAGGAAGGGTAGAAAGCCTGCACATCACACTTCCTGTACAGAAACATGCCACATGAACTTTGATATTGGTAGAGGGATACTTCGCAAGGGTAGCAGCAAAATCTAATATTGGGTGACAAGGGTCACAAGGCATGAGTCAATTTCCACAAAGAAGCAATAGTGCGCAATGTAAAAGTCTGCATTTTACTGCTCATCATGACTAAGGGGGGTTATATTACTGGACAATGGGATTGATGAGGATTTCTTTCTTCTGGGGTCATAAAAAACCTCTTTACATGTTTTCATGTTTCATTTTTGTTAAATGATTTATGATATAGCAGGATATTATTTTTGTATTAACTCTTTATGTCCTTGCATAATTCTAAAAAGAAGAAAAGTCGAAGCTGAGTTGGGTTAAGAAATAAATCACTCACTTGCAATAAAAAAGGAACACATCCATTGGTAAAGTGTATAAAATGTCCTGCTGCTGCAATATAATCCCCGCTTTACTGAAAATTAAAAACAAGATGTGATTTTGTAGGTCATTGAAAACAATAACCTCTAGCAGTAAATTACAGCAACTGCAGTGCCTTAGGATGTTTGAAACCAGAATGATACAGGCAAACATATTGTTCTGAATTTCAAGCACCTCTTTCACTGCATGAAAATGAAAGATTATTTTATTCACCAGCACTGGACACAGACTAATATGTGAAAGGAAGGATTTCAATCATTTTCTCCATTTAATATGTATCTACATTTTATGTTAACCTTCTACCAAGCCATAGGTGCTACCTTAGGGCCACGGGCAGCTCTCTTATGGTTTAGTATTAGGTCCGTTAGCAGTCTATTGATCTACATGATTATATGACTGACCCTCAGTGGGCTTTTTGCTTGTTGTTGATAGAAATGTTTTGAAAGCAAGGCCAAATAGCCAACATAGGCCATGGCCTAGGGCAGCACAGCAGTCAGAGGCAGCACAAAGCCACTTATACATCATGTTGCACACTCTCAGTGACACATTTGTGTGTTAAAATGTTCCAAAGTGCTGCCCTGCCAGCTACTGCTATCTGTCTGGGTCCACATTGTTGCTGTCTCTGCATTTGAATAATGGAATACACACTGGAAAATTACAGGCCACCTTCTCTGGGTCAATACATCTTAAGTGCACATCTTAAAATCTACAGTATGCCTACTCTTCTAGGTCTTCAAATACTGAGTGGGCAAATTGATTTGCCAGATTTCAGCCTCTCCACCACTAGCTCTAAAATGCCTTGAGTGGTTATCATGCCAGAGGTATAGACATACAATTTAAATACATTATTGAAGAACAGATTAGCTTTGTTGGCTCACTCAGGTTCTACCATGATAGTCTATCTTTAATAAATCAGGCCCAATATGTCTACCCGTCCTTATCTGCTGCAATGTAGTTACATTAGTCTGAGAATGGATCAAAGATAACACAGCTCAAAAAAAATTCTGCTAAATTCAGAAATGACATCAGTTTAATTGAATAGGCTCTAGTTCTTGTGATACAGAAACAGGAATAGAAGACTTTACCAACAACAAATGTTAACACAGCATATTATTATCAATCTTTTTTTACACCAATGTTTTGCATTTTATATATAGCAGAAGTTGTTTAAATGACCCTAATGTATTTTGCTACATTTGTGGTGAATATTCTCAGCAAAAAACAGAGAGAAATTTGTGAAACATGCAAATCTTACATTTTTTTATATTAAACTGGGGGTCCAAGATAAGTATTGGGTTCCCCATATGGTATGCAAAACTTGTGTAGAGTGTTTACGTCAGTGGAAAAATGGAAAACTGAAAAGTTTGAAATTTGGTAAACCTATGGTATGGTAAGATCCCAAAAATCATCATAATGATTGTTATTTTTGTGCTGTGAATGTAAAAGGTTTCGGTCGTTACAAGAAAAACAAGTGGGAGTACCCTGATTTGGAATCAGCAAGACGACCTGTGCCGCATGGTGCGGATGTTCCCATATCAGTGTTCAGTACACTCCCTGATATTCCTGTATCCGACATGGAGGATATACAGGGTTTGGAGTGTAATCCAGGAGTTAGCAGTGAAAGTGAATATGAACGAAGTGTTTCATCAAACCAGCAGTTCTCCCAAGAAGAGCTCAATGATTTAATACGTGACCTAAGTCTGTCAAAACAAACATTAGAACTTTTAGCATCCAGGCTAAAAGAAAAGAACTGTCTGAGACCGGAAGTTAAAATAATGGGTTATAGGACAAGAGAGGTGACACTCCTACCCTATTTCAGGGAAGACTTCCTGTACTGTTGTAACATCCCTGGACTACTAGCTTATATGTAAGTACGAGAATACTGAGCAGAAGACTGGTGGCTTTTCATTGACAGTTACACTCGAAGTTTGAAATCTGTTTCACTGCATAATGGCAACTGCTATGCATCAATTCTAACTGGTCACTGAACAAAACCTAAAGAAGAATAAAAAAATATCAAAATGGTCTTACAAAAGCATTGCTATCATGAACACCAATGGTCCATATGTGTTGATGTAAAAATAGTGAACTTCGCACTTAGACAGCAAAGTGGATACACAAAGTACCCCTGTTTTATCTGCTTGTGGGATAGTGGAGCAAAGCCGGATCACTGGAAAAAGTGACATGGCCTTCAAGGGAAAACATGAAAAAAGGTGCTGCGAACATCATTAACGAGCCAATGGTTGACAAACAAAAAATCATTCTCCCTCCAAATACACATAAAGTTGGGATTAATGAATCATATTGTTAGAGCTCTCCACAAGGATGGTGATTGCTTCAAATACATTTATAGATTCTTCCCTGGATTGAGTACTGAAAATTTAAAAGCAGGAATCTTTGATGGACCCCAGATTCGGAAACTGATAAATGATTAAAATTTCACAAGTTACATGACTGATACTGAGGCTTCTGCCTGGCACAGCTAGGTCATGATTGTCAAGAACTTCTTGGGTAACCATAAAGCACAAAATTATGAAGAACTGGTACAAAACTTGCTCTAAAATTTTAAAAATGTGGGTGCATTAAAGGTACATTATCTCCAAAGCCATTTGCAAAAATTTCCAGAAAACTTTGGCGATTTCAGTGAGGAACAAGGAGAGAGATTCCATCAAAATATAAAGGTGATGGAAGAAAGATATTATTATTATTACACTGTATTTATATAGCACTATCATATTACGCAGCACTGTACAAAGTCCATAGTCGTGTCAATAACTGTCCCTCAAAGGAGCTCACAGTCTAATGTCCCTACCATAGTCATATGTCATTAATGTAGTCTAAGGTCAATTTTTAGGGAGAAGCCAATTAACCTGGCTGCATGTTATTGGGATGTAGGAGGAAACCCACGCAGAGAACCTACAATCTCCATGCAGATAACCCCTGAGCCACCGTGTTGCCCATATCAGGGCAGATGGGATAGACACATGATGGCAGACTACTGCTGGAGCCTTCAACATGATTGTCCTGATCATCAGCATAAAAGGAAGTCAAACAGAGTTTTTCAATGACTTGTTTGTGATCAGTTCTATAAATATACTGAATATAGATTATATTGACATTAAGTATTTCAAAAATAAAATTTTGTATACATAGGCATATCACTGCCATTGAAAACATATGCACCTGGATTATTCATCACCATACAATGTGTACGTAATTCCATATTCACTGCTTTATAGGCCCTTAAAGAAATTCATTTAAACACTTCCTGTAGGTAAATGTGAAATATTTCAGTAAAACACAAGGGGACATTTACTCTTTCAAAAATGTATTTGATTAAATATTAATTATTAGAGTAATGATGTAGTAGTGATGTAATAGGGTACATCCCTTGGCCTTAAAAAGTGGAATTGGCCTCTTTAGCAGAAATCAACTCTTGTTGGATTTTGTTTAACTTATTTGATTTTTTGACATTGGTGCAAAATTCCCCCACATGTAAGATACTTGTGGGTTTCCTTGCATCCTAAATTACCCTGCAACATTTCAGTGAGAGTTAAATCGGGCTTTGAGTGGGCCAGGCAATAAACCTTCATTTTTTTCTTTAGTCAGCTTTTAGTGAATTTTTGTAGTATATCTTGAATCAATGTATGTTAAAAGATCCATTTCAGCTGTAACTTCAACTTTTGGACAGATTGCCTCGCATTCTCATCTAGCAGAGTTTGTTTGTGGCAGAAATAAAAATCGACATAACAGCTGCAACCTACTGAAGAAGCAGACCACAAAACATAAAATTTCTATCATGGAAAAGGAATGGCCTCTGCCTATATGTCCCAACCGTGGCAAACTGTTGTCTTGCTCTAATGTTCATTTCAAACAACAAATGTTTTTCCTGGCACACCTACTGTAACACTTACCTCTTCCTCACTAAAGCGCAGACGCCTCTGCCCTGCGTATGCTGCCAGTTCTGACGCTGGGCGTGCCTCTGTTTTCAAGCTTTATCAATTCCGTCCAATCCACTGGCCAATCAGAAAATAGCCTCTTGACCTGCCCTGGCTATTTAGCTAGCTCACACTGCACACTGCGTTCATGCAATGTGTCTCCATTGTGACGAGCTAATAGTTCTGTTGAGCTAGTTCCTTTTCACTTGGTGCTTAATTCAGTGTTTCCTCTGTCCAGTTCCTGCGTTAAACCCTTGTTGTTCAGTTTGTTGGTTCCCAGCCAACTTCCCTGTTCTCTTCCAGTGTTCCTGTCTATCTGTGGATATCCCTGAGTCACCTGTGCCTCCCATTGCTTCCAGTGTCTCCTGTGCTCCTTGTGCCCACAGTGGCCCCTGTGTCACTGGTGTCTGTCTCCTGGAACCCCATACAATTGACCCCAGCCGTGTGACCTGACCTCCCTTGCTTGCTGCCTGCCTCGACCCCAGCCTTCCTCGACTATCCTTCTGCTTTTTGATTCGGTACCGTGTTTTGCCTTCCTCGATGTGCCCAAGGACCGCATCCTGGCAGTAACCAGCGGCGCACCATCCTCACCATCAGAGGCTCTGGAGAAGATCTGGCTACTGCTTAGACTCTGGGTCTTGGCCCTTCTCAGGGCTCACCCCACCTCTGTGCAAGCTGTAGGGCCCCCTGGAGGTCCTGTTTCTTCATGTGTGACACCATGCAAGTTAAATGTGGCAACCTTGTTTTGACTGAAGATGCATATACTTTGACACCAACTGTTGAAAGTTAGCATTAGGCATTCAGCTATTCGGATGTATTTGCTGAGCTGGCGAGTCATTTAAATATTTGCCACCTGGTAGATTATTGTACTTACAGTGAAATGGTTGATTTCAAACAAGTTGGTGTTTTTGTAGATCCCTTGACAGGCACAAAGACATCCACATATTTTTTTCTTTAAGACCAAAGACCATTTTTTTTTAATATTTAAGCATGATGACACCACACATGTCAAAATCAAGAAGAACTTTAGATTCAGGATATGAGAGGAACTTGCATAATCCTTTAGGAGAATCTAAAAATTGTCAAATAATCTGCAAATCTATATAGCAAATTTTAGTGGAGTGTCTTAGAAAACAGAAAACCAAAGTATATTGATTAAGAGAGTTATCCAATTGCCTATGGATATCAGGAAAAATAGTTTTCCTGGTAAAGCACATTGGAATTTGCTTTGTAAGTTTGGAGTATGCAAAGTAGTCTCACCTTCTAAAAAGGCAATCATGATTTTTTTTAGAATCTGGATATTTTTTCTAAGTATTTTTTGTAAACTTTTACATTTGCCTCAGTTAACAAAGTGTATGATTGGTGTTTTAGCAGTTTTATTATAAGTGATCAGGCATCTGTTGTAGGTTGTGTACGCGCTGGAATTATGCCCCTGCAATGTACACTTCTACACACAATTTGCTTTGAAGGGAAATAATGATGACAGTGACAGACTTGGACCAGGCATGCCTTCTGCTGCAATGTTCTAAAATCAGCCATTAGAACCTAATAAAGCAGATCATCCAGGTTATTATTTGAAATTTTATTACTAGTCAGTCTAAGGTCATCAGCTACATCATGTTTCAGTAAACACGGTATATGACAGTTTTTCCACATGGTCCTTTTATCATACTGAACTTTTCTCCAAAAATATGATTCTGATTTGAGAAATGTTCTATTTATATTGAGATTAATAAATTGTACTCTGAGGTGGGAAAGGTTGATTTAGAGAACATTAAAACATATTATTGAATAACACTTACTAAACTGAGTTACAGGTACTATGAACATAGAGCCATCAAAATTGACAAAGTGTGTTTTATTAAACTGTGAATTGAGGAGAAAAATCAGGTGCTTACTCCATCCCCATAAACAAAATTGAAATATCAAAATTGAAAAGTCATGATATGCACACAAATGACATAGTCTACTACTTCTGAGTCACTTTTTTTTTTATTTTTTTTTACATAGTCACTGCTTTAGTGTAGGGGTCCTTAACTCCAGTCATTGAGTGCCATATAGAGGAACATGAAGACTATAGCTAAGGACCTCTGTTTCTTCTTTTTTAGTAAGATTAAAAATGTGTGCAGATCCTAATCCATGATATGGGAACCCTTGCGTTAACACATTAATTCTAAATTCAATTCTATATATATATATATATATATATATATATATAAAATTAACTGTCCCTACTGTACCACTGTCTGAGGTGCTAACCCTAGCAAGAACCTTTAAAGACCCATGATGCAGCCTGTGCTAATAAGCAAACCCAACCCTGTTTCTTTTGTCTCTGTGTAATATTAGGTTCTTATTTTTTAGTAATGTACAAATCAGCCTATGTCTTGTAATTGTGATTTCAGAAAAGTAAATTCTATTGCTATAGGCTTATACACTAAGCACAAACTAAGCATACTATAGGCTAATACACTAAGCAATTAACAATATGTTAAAAGCTAATATTAAACAGCCTATAGATGCTGAAATATGCATGGGGAAGATAATAGCTAATAATAGAGTAGGTTTATAGGGACACATTTTCAGCTTTGTCTGTTGTTTTTGTATGTATGAGAAGCTGAAGCATCAAGCACCCATCCATAAATTATTCTATTACAGTACATTATACTTTTACCTATACAAAAATGTGCTGAAAGCATACTTATATTATTAAACAAGGAATATTTTTCTTTTACTTACAAAAAATACCTAATTTCATAATCTGGTTTTATATAGTGGCAATTCTCGTATGCAAATTGAAAAGTAAGCATTTATTGCCATTGTTTGCAAACCTGGGCAACGTCTTTTAAGTTAATTTAATAAACTACAGAGAAATACAGCCAAAAAGGTGATTAGAATAGCTGCAGCAGCAAAAAAAAAAAGACATCCAGTATACCAGAGATGAATGTTTAACTAACAAACAAGCAGGAGACAAGAAGTTAAAAATGATTGAAAAAGAATTAAAAAGGAGAACAGAAGAATTGGATCATAACGAGTCTGCAAGATAGACAGGTCTTCTTTAACAAATAAAAAAGTGATTAGGATAGACATTATGAGGACCTTTAGTTTTATTACTACCGAGAAACAAAAAATTGAAGTCATAAACAAAGAACTGAACTATTTTATAAAAAGATGACCAAATAAAGAATGTTCCGTAGGATAAACAGAGATATGTTTATCCAGCACGGTGTCTCAGTGAATAGCACTCTGGCCTTTGCAGCGCTAGGACCCATGTTTGAATCTTGGCCAGGACACTATCTGCATGGAGTTTGCAGGTTCTTCCCATGCTTGTGTGGGTTTCCATCCAAAAACATGCAATTAGGTTAATTGGCTTCCCTTAGGCTGTGTTAATTACATATGACTATGGTAGGGACATTAGATTGTGAGCCGCTTTGAGGGACAGCCAGTGATATGACTATGGACCTTGTATAGCACTATGTCATAGGTCGGTGCATTATAAATTCTTTGTAATAATAATGATATGTAAGAATTATTCTACCCAGTAACTTCCACACTAATGTACTGTGAGCCATGGATATGGTAAGTATGGTAGGGGTTTCCTGAAGACCTGAACGTTTTTTAAAGGGTTCCCCCATGTTATATTGGTCGAGAAACACTGATTTATACTGTTTAGGTATTGATTGTTTTAGTTTGCAATAAATTTTCCTTTTTTTTATCGAGGTTGTCAGTAAAAAAATATGGACTTGGAGCATATTTTATGTTATGTAAAAAAAAAAGTTGTGAGTAGTTGGCAACCCTGACCTAAAGCCATAATCTTCCCTCTAACATAACCTAACCTAACTTAACCCTAAGTTTAGCAGTTAACCTAGCCCCAAAAATTAGCCCTTACACCTTATAAATTCCTACACTTAACCAAACATTATAGCCTGTAAAACCTAACCTTATCCAAAATTACAACAAGCTAGACTTAAATTTACAAGTTAAACTAACCACTAAGATACATGGTGGAAAATCCTGACCTTTCCTCCATGTTTTTTCTTTATTGTAGTAATTAGTTTACTAAAAAAAAATATTTCTACGTTAATTATGGTTTTTCAATAATATTTGGGCATGTTACTCGAGCCAAGGTTACATTTGTTTAACTTTCCTTAATGTAAATGTTCACTTACAGAAATACAAATGAAGCAGTGTATTTTCCACATATTACTGTGAAAACCTCAGAGAATAAAGAACTGTCTGTGGCAAGCGAAGAATACAGAGATAAACCACTGCAGGGCACTATCTTTTTATTCCTGTCAGTAGTAAACTCTCCTAGTCAGCAGGGAGTACATAGTGTTGATTTGCTGAAAATCTTAGATTATATCAGCACAGTGGTGACTGCAGATTGGAGAGGGTAAAGGTAGAGGTGCCCAAAAGGTGAAACAATGCTGAAAGCTACAGCGGCAAAGGAAAAATGTCTTGACATTTAAAAGACACTAACAGGCCTCAGAAATAAAGCAACACACACTGGAGTCCTGAATCTAACAGACCTGAGAGAAATGTGTTACAGTGATAAAGAACTCATGAAATAATTTGAAATAGAAAAATAACATCACTCATATGCGAATTATTTGTTATCATTTTGTCCTATTTGAAAATATAACATGCAGTTTTGTCCCTATTCGGTTTGCATACACATGCTATGACAGACATTGGGTATTGTTATATGAAGAAGACTTTGAAATGGAATATGAAATGAAACACAAAATGTATACTTCTTTTGTAAGTGAGGCTAAGTAATAACCAAATTACTACCCAGGACATAGTATAATGCACATGAGTCAAGGAATGGTTACGTCTATCAGTGGCTACTCACAATGTAGTCCTACTTTGTAACATACTCCCAGAACGGAAACCAAAGGCTAGGTACACACGTGCAATAATTATCGATTGAAAAGAACAATCAACAATTATTCCTGATTATTTTGAACGATCGTATTGTGCACAAACCTGTACATGCTGTAACGATACGATTGTTCAAATATAATCCACAAATAATGTATACACTAGCTACGATCGTTTGAACGGTGCAGGGAGTGACGTGTACAGGAGAAAGTGCATCACAGAACAATCCACGTTCACTGAGCGGCCGTACACACAATAGATTACGAATCTATCGTGGATCGTACGTTTTCAACGACAAATATTGCACGTGTGTATGCAGCCCAAAAAAATAGCTAATCCACACATTGTTTAACCACAAAGGGTTGTAAAGGGGCTTTTTCTTAGATTAAGTAACATTTAAAAAAAAAAGAAAATTAGAAGGAGTTCACATGGAATCTTGGTACATAGGAGTAAGGGATGATAAAGAAAGAGTTCCTGATATTTTTTTTGTGCCACGTGCCTACAGTATTCAGCAAATACATCTCTTTTCATTTCAGCTTTAGGCTGGGAATAAATGTTTATGGTGAAGCACCTACCTTACATGTTATTGAGTGTGTACCACACAGTAATGCATGTGGCACACGTTGGTGTACTGTGGTGCTATTCATACGTAATGTCTACCCACCACACCTTGTTGGCGGGTTTGTTCACAGTAACACATAAATCTGCTGTTGTAATGTAATGGTAGACCAAAAAAAGTGACCTATTCAGTTACCAAAATGCACAGCAGTTCACAGAACAACACACATCTGTGCGACCAACTATCACTGGCAAATAGGTAAAAAATGGGTTGTACACCTGAGAACACATTATGACTTCAGGGCTTTTTCAACAGTTACAGCATCTATTGTAATTTTTTAAGAGAATTTAAACCATGTAAATAAAAGGTGACCATTGAAAGCATCAACAACAAAATTATAGTTTAATTAATTTACTGTTAACTTTTATTAAAAGGAACCAAGTTAATTAATTTACTGAATGTTATCAACAAATTTTTCAATGGTTACAAATGTTAACTGTATATACTTTTAAAAGTATATTTTAATAATAATTTTTTTTAGCAGAAAATGGTTACATTTACAATATTCTCTTGTGTCACTGTATCTGTCTGTCACTAGCAACCCCGCAAAAAATAGTTTTTTACACGAACAAACCAGTAAACAGTGCTGTATCCTCATGTAAAATGTGTAACAAAAAAAATCAAGTCATCCATCATAACAAACTCACAGGCACAAAATACTTTAATTTGTAAAAAACAGGAAACATATATATATATATATATATATATATATATATATAAATCCTGTTTATTATTAATATAATAATAATAATAATAATAATATATACAATAAATATGTTAAAAAAAAACAGTGTAATTTCTTTCTACGTTTATTGGGATTTCTTTTGATTACTGTTTTGATTGTTAGTAGAGGTGGACACAATTTGTGTTCCAGGTTGATCTCTGAGTCAAAGTATTGTTAGGTAAATCTGAATATATTCAGAGTGGTCGGTATGTTTCTGTATACAGTGCTTTTCTAGTGATAATTAGGGATGAGCAAGAAAGATTTGTAATTTCGATCCTGGGGCGAATTGGGTCTTTCTCACTTACGGAACATGTAATCGAGCACAGCCTTGTGACGCCATGAGCCGAACGAACGAGGGAAAAATCAGGGGACGGTAACGGCATGAAATTTAGCCAGGAATCGTGGCTGGGAGCGAATCATTTGCTCCCAGGATGCACAGCAAGGCTCAGCAGCCAATCAGGAGAGATCTGAGCACAGGCAAATATATATAGGGAAGGAGGGAGGGGTTAGTAACTCCATCTTGTGTTCTGTGTATAGGTTAGATGCAGGAAGAGACGTGTAGTGTGACAGGGACAGTGTGGGAGGCTTCTTAAGTTAATTGTTAGCTGCAAAGTTCTGTGTTTATGGGGCATATAGTAGGTAGGATTATTTAGTATAGGATATTGTTTATGTAGAATAGGTTAGGCAGACATCTTTACTTTTACATGAGCTACTAGCTAGTCAGTTTTGTGAAATTGTCAGCAGTCAGCACATTTAGTGTAAGTTATATTGTGTGTATTACACTCTTAAGTACTGTTCACTGACTGCACATGCACTGACGATACAATTGTGGTTGCTGCTACTTGTAGTGCCACACATAGCTAGTCAGTTTTGTTAAATTGTCAGCAGTCAGCACATTTAGTGTAATCTAAATTGTATATTAGTGAAGACACTGTTAGTCATCTTTTTTCACACTCTACATTCACTAAAGCTAAATAAAATCAATTGCAGTTCTTATTTACCAAAGAAGACCGTTTGGTACAGTTACATTTCGGTCCTGCTGTAAAATAAATACAGATATTTCAGTGTTTGATACCTGTTCCTATTTACCAAAGAAAACCGTTTGGTACAGGTATATTTCTGTCCTATTGTAAAATAAACACAGATAATTCAGTGTTTGATACCTGTTCCTAATTACCAAAAAAAACTGTTTGGTACAGTTAAATTTCTGTCCTACTGTAAAATAAATACAGATATTTCAGTGTTGATACTTGTTCCTATTTACCAAAGAAACCGTTTGGTACAGGTGCATTTTTGCCCGAATAAGTAAAAGATGAGAGGTAGACCCAGGGGAAGGCATCTGGCAGGGGGCTTACTCCCCGGGAGTCTGCCACTCTAGGACAGCAGCACAAGTTGTCAAACAGGTCTGAGGAGTGTGCGGAGCACCTGTACGTTGATAGATGTATTGAGAGGACGGAATACAATCCTGCAGCCACGTCATGTGGAGAGGATTGTGGACGGGGTCTCAGAGGCCTCAAGTGCAGCAGGCTCTTCTTCTGCAACAGAAGCGGGAACCAAACACAGGGGTTAGCGTGGCTAATATGCCTGTACCTTCCGATTACTCTCCCATATTGTTTGACGAACAGCCTGAGCATCTGCCAGTGTGAAGTTCAGAGCAGGAGGCAGACTTTGAGACCCTTGGAGAGTGTGATCAGGACCTGCTGGGCACGGGTTCTGGATCAGTGGCTGCATTTGCAGAGGTTGGCTTAGATGAAAATGAGGATGATGATGACCGTGATGTCACCTGGGAACCACTGGTGCCTGTAAGGGCTAGCAGCAGTTCCGAAGCAGCAGCAGCAACAGACTGGGGATGGAAGGGGCCGCCAATCTGCCTCATGTGAGTCCCAAAGAAGATACAGAGGAGTGGGCACAAGCAGGGGAACAGTCAGAGATGATGTGAATGTGGGGGAGGTGGAGCTGGAGCAGATGCAGGGCACCCAGCAGATGCAGAGGCAGGCAAAGAAAAAGAGCAGCAGAGTGGTTGCACGCACCTCTCCAGTGTGGCCCTTTTTCACGTTGAATAGCGATGAGCGTAGCAATCTGCATCCTGTGCCACAGCCAGATCCGCAGAGGACAGGCCCGATCACATTTGGGTACAACATTCCTGCTTTCCCACATGCACAAGAACTACAAACCAAAGTGGGGGCAGTACTTGCGTTCTCTTGAAGGAGGTGCAACCATGTCATCGTCTCTTCTTCCCCCTCCATTGACTCCTTCTCCACCTCCGCCTGTCATTGCTACCACGTCTAAGGAGGTTGGTGGCAGCCAGACTTCTAGCGGCGAGGAAGTATCAGCTTGTGCCCGCAGGTTTCGTCAGAGGACGTTTGTCACCACAGCATGGGTACTCTTGTGACCCCTTCAGCTCCTCTAGCTCCCAGTCCCTTCAGCCCACTCTACCGGAGTTCTGCACAAGGCATCAGGCTATGGACCCAACCAACAAAAGAGTAATTGAACTCAATTCACGTCTAGCCAAACTATTGGCTGTGCAGCTACTGCCGTACAGCATTGTGGACTTGGCTGTCATGGTCCCTTCTGTGGTTAGAAGATCTGTGAGACAAGCTACACGCGAAGTTATCTGACAGTCTCTTTGTTTTTACTTGTTTCTGTGTTGTTGTTTGTAATGACCACACCCCTTGCATCAGCTGCAGCTGGTGGTCATTACTGTTCCTCCATTTAGTCTGGCCTCACACTTCATGCTATGCGGTTGATATTCACTTCTGGGATGTGAAGAGCTGGTGTGTTGTCCTCTTCAGGGTTCCTGCTCCTCTATTTGCTATTTAAGATAAGTTGAACTACTTTTGGTGTTTTGTTGTTCTTTTGTTGTTACTAGGCCTCAGGGAGATGCTGGTTCATTCATCAGGGAAGGAACCAGTACTCTCAAGCCCAGTCACTATTCCTAGGGCAATTCAGGGCTACTAGGGCCTAGGTTCCAGTGTATGAATATTCCTACCTTCAGGTTATATTCATACTGACAGGAGTCAGGGCTAGGTTAGGGTGTCCATAGGGGGTGACCGTTTCCTTCTCCCTAGCCTTTGAAGGCCTAGTCCCTTGTATTATCCTTATGTGTTCATTCTGGTGAACCTTCCATCCTCCCCATAATTCATGACACTGGCTCCCTTTCGTGACCTGATGGCCTGTGCCCAGCGGCGGTGGAATATACCAAGCAGGCATTACTTCTCCCGCACAGCTGAATCCAGTTTACCTAACCTCTCCTGGGCATTGGCATTCTCTGTGTCTAATCAAATCCACGTCACCATGGTCAACTGGACAACAAGGTAAGGAGTGGGGCGCTACCTGTCCTTCACCACTCACTGGGTGGCCTTGCATAGCTCAATGGGCGGTAGTCTGTAAGAGGCATTACAGCACCTGGTACCCCCGCCGAGGGGTGTGGTGGGAAAGCATGGGCCACCCCAGTCATCTCCCTCCCTCCTCCTGCATTCCTTCTACCGTCAACCACTCTCTTTTCGACACTCCTCCTGAAAGGCCAGCAGCGGAGAACACTGTGGTTAGGCGGGCACACCACTAAGGCTTCCTTAAGCACACACATTGCCAGGCAGAGCTGAAACAGGTTTCCTTGGGGGAGAAAAGTCACACCGGCTGAGAACTCTTGTCCCCTTTGCACAGAGAGGTTGAGGCTTGGCTGACGCCCTCCTGGCTCACAACAGGCAACGTAGTGTGCGACAACAGGGCCAACCTTGTGGCCACGCTGCACATGGGCCACATAACACATGTGCCCTGCTTTGCGCACATACTGAACCTGGTTGTGGAGAAGTTCCTCCGCATGTACCTAGGACTTTAAGACTTACTGAGACAGGCTTGCTCCATTTGCAGCCATGTACGCCGATCCGCTACTGCTGCTGCGGCGCTTAGATCCAGCGCCAACAGAGGCTGCCATGGCATAGACTCATTTGTGACACTGTGACTAGATGGAACTCCACCCTGCACATGCTCCAGGGTCTGTGTGAGCAAAAGCTAGCCATCCACCATTACTTGGTCAGCCTGGTGCATGGATGCAGCGGGGCCCTTGATATAGCCATACAACTGAGCTATTTTACCAGTGACCAGTGGCTGCAGATAGAGACGCTCTGCAAGGTACTGGCCCCCTTTGAGCAGGCCACAAACGTTGTAAGTCAGGAGTGGTCAGGGTGGAACTACGCCATACCCATCATCTTTATGCTTGATAATACCCTGTGTGGCCTGATGGAAAGTGGTGATGGAAGAGGAGGGGAAGAAATAGGGGAGGAGGATGAGGGTGACATTACACTCCATAGCGCACAGCCAGCATCAGGAGGAGCAAGAAAGGACACTGGCCAGCGTCAGGGGTTTCAAGAGGAGGATGAGCATGATGATGATGAGGGAGACCATGTTGGGGCTGCTGGACAGGACCTGTCCAACCCGCATTTGTGCTGTCACGCCCCAGGCATTGTGCGGGCGATGGAACAACAGGAACTGCTGCAGCTTGAAGAGGAGGAGGTGGGTGATGAGGAGGAATATGTTTTGGCACCTACTGAGGCACAGGAGGAGAATGAGCCCAGGGAACCCCCCTTTCATATGTGTGTCCACATGTTGCGATGCCTACGGAGGGACCCCCACATTTGCTGCATCAAAAACTGGGATGATTACTGGCTGGCCACCCTTCTGGATCACAACTACAAAGACAAAATGTCACAGTTTCTACCCAACCCGGCGCAAGAGAAAGAAAAGTTGACCCGCCTGAGTAGACTACTATGCGACTGGTTGTGTTAAGAGTTCCGCGCACCACATTCCACACAGGGAGCACAGGTGGACCCCGCCTCCACCGTATCCACCTGTAGCGGCAGCAGAAGTGGCGGCAGGCCACACACATCCTAAAGTCTAAGCCAAGGCAGGGGGATTTTCTGCATGCCTGGCAAAACCTGAGGCGGTCACCTCAAACAAGTGAAGTGTGGGGGCATAACCATCGAGAACGGATGAAGTGCATGGTGCACGATTACGTTGGTTCTTTTCTGGCTGGTGGTGGTTTTGACGACAGCAGTTACGAGGAGGCTGCCTGTCCTGACAGTAGTGACGGCATTAATTTTTGGGTCAACAGGCTTGAAATCTGCTTGCAGTTGGCACAGTATGTGTCTGCAGTGTTCTGTCCGAAAGAACCTTCAGTGCCGCTGGTGGAGTGATCACGGGCAACCGATCACAACTGTCGCCGGCAAATGTCAATCGCCTCACCTTTTTGAAAATGAACAAAAGGTTACTAACAACTATCATACCCCCACTGCAGATGTCACTGATTGACTGACACAAGGACCCACTGGCCAACCAAGATGCCTCTGTGAACCCACACTGCTCCTGTGCTGAGTCTGTGACTATCACCAACACCCTGTCAGCTGAGCCTGCCTTATCGCAACATACAGGGGTGGCATTAATCACCAATGTCATGCTTGCTATTGTGCCAGCTAGCAATATACTTTACATCTCTGCTGCTTCCGGGAGGCCATCAAACTGCAGATGAAAACCCCCAGTACTGCCACACTGATAGGTACCTTTGCCTTTGCCAAATTTTTCAGCTAAGTATTGTAAGATTGAGGGTTGGCATTCATGTCATCCACTTCATGATGCAATATAATCTACCTTCCCACTGCTGTAGGCACCACAGACCACAGCAACAGTGCTGGCACACAAAACATCTTGGTCTGGCCCTTCTACATTTAATCACAAATTTCAGATATTTGTATTACACACTTCTGGGTGGCATTGACGATGGACCACACCCAGCTCTAGATGCTAGCTACCAATGCGGTCCCCGCTCTTTCTTAGGGCCCACTGCCTCCTCCTGCTGTTGCTGTCGGCTGTCAGTACCCTATTCACTAAAATTGTATTACACACTTCTGAGTGGCATTGACGATGTACTACACCCAGCTCTAGATACCAGTTACCAATGCAGGCCACGCTCTGTCTCAGGGCCCACTGTCTCCTCCTGCTGCTGCCTCCTGTCAGTACTCCATTCACTAAAATTGTTTTACACACTTCTGGGTGGCATTGACGATGCACTACACCCAGCTCTAGATGCCAGTTACCAATGCCGCCCACACTCTGTCTCAGTGCCCACCGCTTCCTCCTGCTGCTGCTGCCTGCCAGTACTCCATTCACTAAAATTGTATTACACACTTCTGGGTGGCATTGACGATGCACTACATCCAGCTCTTCATGACACTTACCAATGCAGTCCCCCTGGCAATAGCTGACCAGAGGCCACACACTGCTACTGCTCTCTCTGACCCACGCTCTGTCTCTGGTCCCCCATGTCATCCAGGTCATGATGCCAGCTAGCAATGCGGTCTCCTGCTGTTTTGACGGCAGAGACTGCTGCTAGTGGGTTGAGTTCACACGTAGCGCCACCCTTTCTCAATGTCCTAATGTTTATGCTGTCTTCTGTACGCTGTCCATCATGCAAAAATCCTATTTGCCTGCTGTCACTTCACCGGCAGTTGTCTGGAAAACCACAAGGTCTTTTGGAACTTTTTCCCTTGTTGTCACTGTTCTCCTACACATACCTAGCAAATTTGGTGGTTCTAACATGTATGGGGGCCTTGCTAATAATATTTAAAGTCGGCCCATTGATTTTATTAGAATTTGCAAAATTGTTTCGCCTAAATTTTGCGGACCCATTGGAAGTTCGAGAAAATTTTCGCGAGACTGTCGGAGGCCTTTTCGCTCATCCCTAGTGATAATTCACAGGTAGCAAAAATATGCACCTTGGTTTCACCGAGCCGAAATGTTAAGTTATTTCTGTATAATTGATCCCAACATTAAAATGCAGAGAGGAAGCCATCAAATGGTTGGTAGTCTTGGAGAGGAAGGGGCAATAAAATATGGACTTTGAACACTATAAGGATTGTACTACCCACCGTCATATATACAAGGAAATGTAACAGAAAATGTATGACACATAAATTTCTTTTAGAAACATCTATAGTAGAAAAATACAATGAAACAAACTATATTTTAGGTTCAATATTTGAGTAAACAGTACATTGGTGTTATTAAACTTTATCGTTTTACTTTTTTGTCTTACTTTTATAGGCTTTGTTTAAATAGGATGTCTTGTAGCTTTTGAGAGGTGTTATTAAAGCACATCTCACATTCTTTAGCTATACTTTGGGGCATAATAGAAAATTTATATTCTCTGTGTATCCAATATCACAGAGAGACGTTTCACTCTTGTGTGGAGGTGCAATTCAAATGAATTGAATAGGATATTTTACCTCTCTTAAAAGTATTTAGGAATCCCACAGCAGTCCCTGAATGGGGGAAGCTTTCAGCTGTCACTTTCTACATCTTGCTGAGAACTTCATGTCTGATGCTTGATGTATTATCATTAGGCGGAGAAGAACGACTTCTTTTTCTACAGAAAACATCTTGTTTTGAAATCTAAAAAATATATTACAGCTTTATATGTGCACTGGGATATTTTGTTTGTTATTTGAAAAGATGTCTCATCTTGAATTTCAGCCTGTGAGACAACCAGAGAGGCTCTCAAATAAGTAAGGATGTTACAATTTTCTTATGAAACATTTATATTTGTCAGCAGTACAAAAAACAGAAATATATTTTTTTGTAAAAAAGCTTGAGAAAGTAAGTATTTCAAATTCACTGTAAGTGGGGTGAAAAGTAATCAATAGGCATATGTTCTGAAAACGATGGACAGTTCTGTGCAGCGAGAAGTCTTTGGGCTCAATAGCAAATATTCATAAGAAACGGGCCTGGGGGTGGTTGGTGGGTGTTGGCGGGTGGTCGAGGACAAGCAAAGCATACAGTGCTCTGGGTGTAACAGAGAAAGAGGAAGCATGAACATTACAAAAGAAATGACTGTCATGCCTCTTCCTTTGTTTTTAAACAATCTAATTCAGCTGATTCAGATTTTTAATTTCTTTATCCCAGCCATAGCATTGGTCACTTCTCATTAGCAAGAAAAGAGCCTGTTTTATATGACTGCTCTAACAGGATATAATCTTGCACAAATCCAACAACATGACTCAGTCCATTAGATACTCAATACGCCGCTTCTAAACTTCTCTTGCAGTTTACTTAACAGTTAAGTGATTTAAATCAGGAAAGTAAACGGAAGCTCAGAAAAGAAAAGTTCTGTAACATGTAGAGCGGTTTGATCTGTTGAGCTATTGTTGAATACTTGAAATAAAGAGAACACATTAATACAAGTCTTTGACACAGATTGGGTCCACTTAACCAGTGTTACTTTAATGGTTCACGGAACTGTTCGCTTTATTATACAACTTGGTTATCCAAGTTGCTCAACTACCCTCTTTCTCCTTCTCGCTTATTTTACCTCTCACCCAGGAATTCTGATGCTTCTTTTAAATTATCCTCGAAATGTTAGGACCCACCAGACATACCCAATTTAGCAATGAGAAAGGATATGAGGTGGTGGATTTTAGTCCAATATCAAGGAAAAAAAGTCTAATTTATGGAACAGTGCTTTGGCTAAGACAGCTCACACACCAGAGGGGTTTGAGGGGCACACATGTAGCTATTTAGCCTATACTGTGCAGAAAAAAATCAGTACTTCAGCCACTAATGCTGTAGCTTTCTCTTCATTTTGATATCCTCTTCAAGGCTTTGACATGAGTTATGGTGCACCCTTTACTTTCTCTTGCTTTCTCTATTTGCAGAATATAAACTTTTCCACTCTCTATTTCTACAGAATTCAGTACACTGTAGTACTCTGCATCTATATGAACAGGCAATGTGGGATGGGAACAGAGGCCACAGGGTCTTCTAAAATCTACTGTCAAATAGGCCACCTTTCATATGCACCAGCAGCATTACCAGTAATTGAAGCATGCACATAAAACTTGTTTCATTTATTCTAAGATGAGACTTTGGTAGGACAGACTGAATGACCAAAACATGACACCAGTTTAATTCTATTTGAAATTACAAACATTTTGATAGAAGTTGTGTAGGTGGCAGTATTCTAAACGATTGGTGAGAAAGAGGGTGATGTGGTGATTAGTATTGGTAAATATAAGTAATAGTTTACATTATTCCTTTTTATATTCTTTTGTATTTTTGGATGCTATTTGTTAAAAAAAAGTTTGCTTTGAAATATTTCAAAATCTGTCAGATTGTGAGGGCATCTCTTGTGCACAGCCCTTTTCAAATCACCCCACAGATTTTTTATTGGGTTTAGGTCTGAGCTCTGGCAGGGCCATTTCAAAAACTTTAATTTTGTTCTGCTGAAGCCATTTTTTTAATGATTGGATGTATGCTTAGGGTCATTGTCATGTTGAAAGGTGAAATTTGTCTTCAGGTTTCTAGCATATGCCTGAACGTTTTGGGCCAGAAGTGACCAGAATTTGGAACTATTTGCAATTCCCCCCACCTTGGCTAAAGCCTGCAGCTAAAGCACCAGCTGAAGAAATGCAATCCCAAAGCTTGTTACTGCCACCACTATGCTTTACCATGGGGATCGTGTTCTTTTGGTGACGGGGAAGGGTTGCAAGACAGAAGCCCTTTCTTACAAAGAAAAACATCTAGGTCCAGCTAAAATCTGCAAAACAAGACATCAATTCCAAATTTAAAAAGGCACATTTGGCACAAAAACAACACTTTGCATTACCAAAAGAACACAATCCCCATAGTGAAGCATGCTGGTGGCAGTATCATGCTACAAGATATAGTTAATTGCATGCATTTGTTGATAACCATATTTATATATAGCACATTTTCGATGAGTGTTACCATGTCTTCATAAATGTTTTTTAAACCACAATTTAATAATTTCATATATATACTGCACTCTTTTATTCGTATAGTTGGTTGGGGGATGGGATGCAGGGGATCAGTTGTATTTAGGAATTAGTTTGTGTGTGTCTGATTTTTGTTCTTTTTTTTTTTTGTATTGCATAAGAGACTGAGAATACTTAAATTCAAATAATCTAAATAAGCCAATCCTATGTTTATGTTTGCATAATAGAATAATAAAATAAGATTTGTGTAGCAGAAATCCAAGAGAATTTAAAACTAGAACTGGTTTCTTTCAGCCATAAAAAGATTAGATGTAATTCTTCATAATGATCATATTAATCGCTCTGAGTAATTCTTCCCGTGTAGCACATACCCTGTGTTGCTAAGTGATGCCTTCAGAGCTTGTATCCTGCTTTCTCTATTCACCGCTGCTTCAATTTGGCACGTCACAAATACTTACTTGTACTTTTATCTCCACTCTGTTGCCATATATTTTTTGTAGCATATTTTAGAGGATATTCTGGAAAGGTGCCATCCCAGCAAGGATGTTCCTTTGAAACCTCAAAGAGGAGATAACTGGCATTGTTCAGAAGTAGTTTTCTTGCTCGTGATTGGCAGCTCATTGGCTGCAAAAATCATCTCTACCGACAGGCACTTGCCAGAACCTCACTTGAAGCCTGATGCCTATTAAGCTGATTATTTGTTTTTGAATAAGTAACAGCAGCGATTCTGCATGAACTGTCACACATGCCTTAACTCATGTAAAGTGGTCAAATCATTTTGATGGCATTTTCTTAGTGTTCCCAATGGTATGAGGCTTATTTACATGTTGTCAACGTCAGAAAATCAGTTGAAATGTTCTACAGACAGCAGATTCCCAAGGAGCTAAAAATCCTGTCTACTGTGAGGTCAGTCTCAGAAAACTTATTCTAACACATCTGTGATGGTATCTAATTCCCAGAGAGTTGATTACAATTTGTACATAAAGGTCAACTAAATAAGTTGGCACTGACTTGTTCAAAGCAAAAGAAAATAATAGCATTAAAAAAATAAATTGCCTTCATAGGTGGCTTGGCTTGCATTGTTAAAAGAATGTTAGATTCCCATTTATTTAAATAATAGTATTCTTAAGGGTGTTATAGGCATTAAAAACAAAGACAATCCCATAAGACAAAAAAAATCATATAGATGATAAAAAAACCCAAATTCGTTGTGTAAGAGCCCAATATATTTTTTAGTTTTCTTTTAAAAAATGCTCTCAACAAACTTTAACTATTAAATATTTACACATGATACTTATAACTAAAAAAACATCATCTGCATCTACCCCACATAAAAACACTATTTTCATTTAATCTTGATAGAGAAGACAAAAAATTTAAAATCTATTTACATACTTTACCAAATACTTTATATTCAGGTGTTAATATCCACTGACAGCACATGACTACACCACAAAACATCAACAATATTTCCACGTCATCCATTCTATCTATTGATATAATTATATCAGCAATCTATAATCCAGTACTTATACATCAGAACAATCCATTGTCATAGACCTTGAAGCCCAGGATCCAGGCACAATTATAGTTTTTAGCTAACAGATGTAGATCACAAAGAGTCATAAAATAACTGTTTTTTACAAAATCATAAATATAAACAAACCAGCATGAACAAAAACACCAAAATGAGATATTGCAGTTTTACCTTTGGAAAAAAATCAGTTATTATCTTGTGATGTCAAAGAGATATAATCCGCCAGTCATTTAATAATATAGCCTGGGCTATTCAGTTTTTTGTGCAGGAAGCCACTGATGAGCATGTGCTGGTGCAATGCATTTATAAGTTGTGTTACTTTGATAGATATATTACCACGGGTCAGTAGGATGCAGTGCCATTCATTGAATATAGAACTCCAACACACCCTGCCCATGGACCATGCATGGTACTGAAAAGATGCAGTAAGTTTTTGCTTGTATGCTTCATATGCTTTCTAGAAATTCTTTAGTTTCCTTACTTAGTTACTTAATCAAAAACAATATTGGTGGATTGACTTTAGTCAAATGTACAGATGTCTGTAAATAATTATTTAGGCTATATATATATGTAATTCAATTTACAATGATTTCTTTGCATAAAATAATAACAGACCATGTTAATTGTAAATATTCCTTAGGTTACCCAGAATTGTTAAAGCCTTGACTTATGTACTCACAGATCTTCTATGGGGGAAAAAAGGATTTATTTTTATTTTCACGACGGCCTGCATTGAAGGGTATCACTTATGATTACAGGGCCTAATATGAAAGTTTACACAAACAAATCAGAAAACATCCTTTCTAATTAACCTCTTCATTGCTCAGCTAAATAGATAAACAAAATATTGAAATATGCATAAATTAATTCATACAAAATAAGTAGTGCGTGACATTTAAACGAGTTTCTAATGAAAACATAATTGTTCTAAAATATCTATGATGACATTTGAATTTTAATATCCATTCACAATAAGTTGAGTGCAGAATGACATATTGTCAATTGTATGATTTTACTGTTATCTTATGTGTTCAAAAAGTGGACAAAAAGTAAAAGCTGCTTAAAAATAGTGAAGTGTGACAGCCAACATGTTTAATTGCCCCAGATTATTATTATTTTTTCAGTTGTAAAAATATGGGCTACCAGTATTTGATGCAGTTTGTGTTAATCTGTAAAACTGTTCAATTAGCAGTTTATGCAATTTAGGTTGTTGTACAGTAACTGAATGCCAAGTGCCAGTCTATACACATCTTCACAGCAGTTAAAAAGTGTTACATTTCCACCATATCTACAGAGAGGATACTAAATAATCCATAAGGAAATGTTGTATAATATAAAATCTGGTAATGAGTAATTTAATTTATGTCAGACCTTGCAGCAAACTAGCAACATTCTTTTACATCCATGTTTACATTCTCTGTGTGCTAAATACTGCTGCAATTGTTGCATTATTATTCAGCTTCAGAATCTTCAAATTTATTCATACCGAAAATATATAGCATAATAATGGAACATATTATGAGAAGTCATTCCAGGCAAAATACACGAGAACCCCCCTTAATTCAATTATGTATTCCTAAAATACATGGAAATATCTTTCAGTTCAGCGTGTGTAATTTCTTCTTCTTTTTTTTCTATATTAAGTCATCAAAACCTAAAATTAAATTAAGCTCAGCAAGCTACTAAGTGGAAGAGGAGGAGAAGACACCACATACAGTACTCCAGGCACGTAAAATACTTTTCATGTGTGTTTGGTTCATTGCCCCAGTAGGGGTACAGACAGCAATAAAACCCTGGCAGGGGGTCTAATCTTCCATACTCCAAAAAAAAAGTCCAAAAAAGTTTTGGCATCATATTTTAGGCTTAACAACCTTACTGTAAACCTTTGCAAATAATGAATGAAAAGTAAATGAAAAGTGAGTGTAGCTATGCTCAACTCCATACCAGAGGTGAAATGCAGTGACAAAAGGCAGATGACTTTGGTTTCTTTTGGCTTTATACCCAGTGTATGTATATATATATATATATATATATATATATATATATTTACAGTATATATATATTAACTTCTTGCTTCACAGACACATATTCACCAAGATCCTGCACTTCTGCTATTTGTTTACATTCATTGCTGTTATCCACTGGCATTTAAATAAAATAAAAGTGGAAATTAAAAAAAAAAAACTCAATGTACTAAATTTTATTGACTATTATTTTCCATAACTTTTTTTTTTGGCAAAGACGAATCATGACAGATGAAAATAACAATCGCATGCCTACAAATAACTATCACACATGTGTTACACCTTAGTGATTTGGCCTATTGCTTTCTTTTCTTGAACAAAATAATTTCTTCTTGAGAAAAAGCTTTTTCTCGGATCTTTTTAACATCTGTTGTAACCTCTGATATATTTTAAGGTCTGTTGTTTAAGGTCTCCACCTTTTATGTGGTTGTTTATGTAACTCGATGGTGTGGAAGTGGTACCGGGCAAGGTCTTTGTGCTGGAATACACTTCACTCAGTAGATGTGAGAGCCACAATCTTCCTTTTGGCAACAGGAGTTCAGCTATGCTAAAAGACAAACACATATTTACTGTAAGCAGTTGTTGTCTATTTTACTGCACTCTAAACAAGAAATTGCTAGTTTGAAATGTCATATATTTAGAAGCACACAAACATCTTTTAATGACTAATGATGCAAAGGTGCAAAAATGAAATGTAGTCTTCTTCAAAAATCTTCAAAGTGAAATAATATTTGAGATACCTATTGTTTTTGGGCTGCTCCTATGCAGGACCTAAAGCAGAATACAGTTCAACATACAGAAATTGTGAGAAGGCAGAAAAATATACTTACCTGTTCACAATCCTTTTCATACCACGCTGATCTACTCATCGCAGTTCAGTGTAGGATGCCAGGATATGTAAGGTATTCCAGCATCACTGCAATTGATATGATTGAGTAAAAGTTGGATAAAATTAAGGTTGACAAAGCACCAGGACCCGATGGATTACATCCACGTGTCGTCAAAGAGCTGAGCTCGGTTATTTCAAAGCCATTATTAAGCCATTATTCCTAATTTTTAGAGAGTCTTTAGTCGCTGATATGGTACCGATGGATTGGTGTAAGGCCAATGTGGTTCCTATCTTCAAAAAGGGAGCAAAGTCATTACTATAGACTGGTTAGTTTAATGTCTATAGTTGGAAAGGTTCTAGAGAGTTTGATAAAGAACCACATAGAGGAGTATCTGCTAGAAAATAATATTATAAGTGATAGTCAGCATGGCTTCAAGAAAGACCAAAGTTGTCACAAATTTACTTTAGGAAGTTAGTAAAGAGGTAGACAGTGGAGTAGCAGTTGATATGGTGTACTTGGACTTTGCTAAAGCATTTGACACAGTACCCCACAGATGGTTAATATGCAAGTTAGGGTTGATAGATTTCGAAAAGTCAATCTGTAAATGCATAGAGAACTGGCTTAAAGATCGCATCCAGAGAGTTGTAATTAATGATTCATACTCTGAATGGTCTAAGGTTTTTAGTGGTGTACCCCAGGGTTCAGTGTTGGGACCTTTACTGTTTAACATCTTTATAAATTATATAGAGTTTGGGATTAAAAGTACCATTTCTGTGTTTGCAGATGACACCAAGCTATGTAATGGAATAAAAATCCATACAGGATGTCTATATTCTACAAGCAGACCTGGATGTACTGTTTGATTGGGCAGCCAAGTGGCAAATTACATTTAATATAGATAAATGTAAAATTTTGCACTTGGGAGCTAACAACATGCATGTTTCATACTGTCTATAGGGAAACATTTAGGGGAGTCAGAAAAGGAAAAGGATCTGGGGGTTCTGGTAGATCATAGACTTATTAATAGCATGCAATACCAAGCTGCAATATCCAAAAAGAGGAATAGACTGCAGAGATGGAGACATAATCCTGCCCCTGTACAAAGCATTGGTCAGACCACATCTGGAATATGCAGTCCAGTTTTGGGCACCAGTTCATAAAAAGGACATTGTGTTAGTACATACCCCCGTAACTACACCTATACATTCTACAAAAAAAACCTATACATTCAGGAATATGGGTTTTCTCTGATTCCCTAACTACTCTACTTATTTAACTCTATTTTACCTGTTTCTGCTTAACTTAGCTTAACTCTGCCTATCTTAGCTTCTGTATCCTGACTCCTCAGGTTCCCTTGCTTAACTGCCATTCTCCCAGCTCCCATTCTTATACAGTTTATTCCTTGTTGGAAATTTTGGATTGGCTACTGGCTGTGATTTGTAGGACACCTATTGGCTGATGCATTTCCCTAGCTTAAGATTGGTTCATTTAAAGTTCAGTAAGTCACTGAAACCTCAAAGCCAGTTTTGATGTATAAATTCTGGAGTTGTTAGGGTAACACAGCAGGGGTCATATAACTTAGGTGCCAAGGACGCTGGGTGGGAAGTACTTGTATTCTTTAACTTTCCATTCCTTTGATTAAAGGGGGTGCAAAGTTGTTCATTATCCCTTAGAGGCCCCAATGGTAATTAGGCCTGCCCTGGAAGTCTGTAGTGACTGATTGTTTGGAACAACCCCCCCCCCCGGGATGTTTGTGTAAAAGGCCTCCAGCAAACATAAAACTACAATTAAATACAAACACGCACAGCTTCTTGCATTGTAATTATACCTAAGGACTGGGAATATATCATATAATATAAACATTTACCAATTGAGGAATAAGTAATCTTCAACAGTATATTTGTCCTGTAACAAGCTTGATGCTGGAAAAAGTGTCTTCTCTATTTGAGCCACCAGCTGACATATGGATCATTATTTGACCCTGAATCCTAGATGCCAAGATGATTATACTGTAATTGTTAGATACAATTGCAGTATTTAAAAATAATTAAGGAAAAAATATAAAATAACTTTTATTATTAAAATAAACTAAGAAAGTTAAGGAAGAGTACAATATAAAACAGGAATATAGAATGAGAGAGGGTGTATTTACAGAGAAAATGAGTCTAGTATTTTTTCTGGGCTATAAGAATCAAAGTTGTGGCCCCCAGCCATCAGTGTTGGTACTAAAACATCTTTTCAACAAGATAAAAATAGAATTAATTAAAATACTAAATAAAATAAATTTATTTGGTGTGGATCTCATTCTTGTAAGCTATATTTGATCTTTTATTAAGCTGTCTACACAGGGCATCGGTAACTGTAAAATCCCATAGACGTCTCATAGATAACTGGATTTTCAATACTTGAAACATTTTGATTGCAGAGTTTCATCTTTATAATATAAGAAGCTACACTGAATTGCCAGTGTTCCACCAGTAGCAACACAGTTCAAAAACATTTACTAGCAGAGGACAATTGTTGAAATAATTGAACTGTCTCATATCTTCCCGTGATCCATCACTAAAACAATTCCCTTCTCCACAGATACACTGGCCCTTTTTTGTACAATATTATGGCTACAGCTCTTTACCTGCTGTAACAACCAAATCCCCAGTGTTGTCCTATTATATGCTATTGAACCCACAAGAGTTGTACTCACTATATACTGAAGTCCCAGGTTCATGAAAGTGTCAGAATGCTTCACTCCAGGACATATATCTTAGCCTACACTAAACAGAATTCACTTTAATAAACTTTTGTCATGGGAAAAAGGATCCTAATTTATTATTCTGTAATCCATCTTGCTCATCTCTGATGACCTTGGTGGCCTCATTTCCAAGAATTAAAACCAGACGGAAGAAATGCCTGACCTTTATCAAAAGTTATATCTGAGCCCTTATTCTTGAATCCCTTTTAATATGTTTATCCAAATGTATACTCGTTGCTTTTATTTTTATTTTTAATGTATTTTGTATGCAAGGTATACTAATATTCGAAAACACTGTAATAACAAACTGCTCTCTTCCACCTATTTTATAGGATCATTAGCCACTGGGCTCATCAGTATTCAATAGCTGTAGGAATACAGCTTACAACTGGAGGTGTATGGAACCTTGAGCAGTTTATTTTCATTGATTTTCCTGAATCATACTGAAAAATTCTGAGTGTGCAGCAAATCAAGTAATGAAATAAAATTAAATGAATCAAGTTGGATAAACCTTCCTTGTTTTATATATTTTACTTTTTATTTTGCATCTCTCAGATATCCATGAATTTAGTGAAGATCGCTAACCAACAGCTGACCCAAAGAAGAATACTAGTTAAGCTTCAGATAAAGACAGAACCAATGTTGATAAGACACCATGAGACCCATTATAGTTAAAGAGTATGTAGCTGTTGATAATGGGTCAACTCATTCATTCTATTTTTTCCCTGCACATCCTTTAGCCATAGCCCCTGATTCATCAATAAAATCCGCGCTCGCTGGAAACGCGAAAGTACGCGCGACCAGCGAGCGCGGTTTACCGCGGTCCGGACTCGAGTGTGCCCGTACACTCGCCTCCTCACTGCCAGCCGGATTCCTGCCTTCATAATAATGAGCAATAGGGGGCACGAATCTGCCAATTAAGGCGATTAGATTTCAGCTGCGCGATTAAGGAGGATCTGTTAAGCTCAATGGTGAGATCATAGAAATTAATTAGCGCGCACCTGCTCTCTGTTCTGTGCTTATTTACAGTCCTTTACAGGTCAGTTAGAATCTTTAATGCTTCATTAGATTTCAGCTGCGCGATTAAGGAGGATCTGTTAAGCTGTCACTGGTGAGATCATAGAGCTTTTTCAGTTGCTGAATAGCGCGACGGCGTACGATTTCAGATCGCGAATACGAATGCGCGACCGATAATCCGATTCTGCTTGATGAATCAGGGGCATAGTGTCAGTTGATGGGGAAATATACTCCAGACAAACTGCTAAATATGCAGATTTAATACAGTATATAACATCTGTTTACTTATCAAAGCACATTTTTCTCCATCCAGATCTAAAAATTATACAGTCATGCCAGGCACCCCAGCCAGCCAGCCAGACAGGACTTCTATCTACTGAATTATGGTAATATAAACTCACCTGCCACTTTATTAGGTATACCTATTCAACTGCTTGTAAACACAAATATCTCCCAATCACAAGGCAACAACTAAATGCAATTACTGGTAGATATATAGACAATGTCAAGTTGACCTTCTGACGGCCACACTGAGCATCAGAACAAAGTGACTTAGGTGAAAATGAAGCCTTGAACATGGCATGATTGCTGGTGCCTCATTGGTCTAAGTATTTTTAGATACAACTATCTCCAGGGTTTATAGAGAATGATCTGAAAAGGAGAAAATATCCACCGAGGGCCTTTCTTCAGGTGAAAAAGCATTGTTGATACTAGAGGTCAGGGGAGAATGGCCAGACTAATCAGAGCCAAGATCTTGTTACAACCCATATATGCAGAAGTGTATTTCTGAATATACAACATGTCAAACCTGTCCTGTCAGCTGTGATCAGGCACCTGAAGCTACAATCCCTATAGGCTCCAAAAAATTGCAATAATGTTGTCTGGTCTGTTGAGTCTCAATCTATACTGCAACATTTGGATGGTAGGGTCAAACTTTGGCGTCAACAACGTAAAAGCATGGATCTTACCATGTAACGCTGGTGGCATAATAGTGGTGGTATTTTATTGGAACACTTTGGGACCCTTAGGGCCAACTACGCATCATTTAAATGTCACAGTCTACCTTAGTATTATTGCTGACCATGTCTATATCTTTATGGCCAATGTACCCATCTTCTGATGGCTACTTGGCTCAAATCATCTCAAACTGGTTTCTTGAACATAACAATACAATCAGTGTACTCAAATGTCCTCCACAGTCACCAGATAATAATCCACTTTGGGATGTGATGAATCAGTAGATTTGCATCATGGATGTGCAACTGACCAATCTGAAACAACTACGCTTTGCTATTATGTCAATATGGGTCAAAATTATTACAGCAGTTCTGAAAACAAAATGGTTCCAACCCAGTATCAGAAAGCTATACCCAATAAATTGGCTGTTGAGTGTGTCTACACCAGCTCTTGTTCTTGACCCCAGTCTGTCAGTGGACAGTGAGTGAGAAGCAAGGGTTTGATAAGCTCACTTCTCTGGTATTCGGCACCCTTCACTTATCGGCATGCTTTTAATTAAGCACTAGAACACAACTAATTAGTGTGTTATACACTTGGAGTTCAGATTCAAATAAGACTCCAGTTCAACTGCATAGTATGTTGCAGGAACCAGAACTCACAAAATAACTGAAAATCAATATATTAGCTATACAGAATTAGGTAACCAGTCTTTGCTGTGTATACTAACTTACAAACAACCAATCTGAACAAGCTGACTTCATTAAAATGAATTGTGATTTGCTGCTGTTTGTCACTTCAATTTACATGTTGTCATAGCTTTTTGTAGTGTATTTTTTTCTGCAGACAATACATACTTTTGTTTGTTTGTTTACTCTTATTTTGTTGGATTTTGTTGATATTCTTTTCTTTATTTTACCACAGACTCATTGTTTCGCTCTTGGGTTTTGTTCTGTTACATGGCTAGAATAGTTAATGCACTTTCACAAGTTTCTAGAGATGTAAATAACTTTTCTCCAACCTCTAGAAGATGCATCAAGTGAGCACAGTCTCTAGGTGGAGATTGTTTCGTACCAGTGACCAATCATACATGACAAGTAGCAAGCAAAAAAAGAGAAGTCAGCGGATATATGTCATATAAAAAATATAGTACATGCGCAAATATATTTATATAAACAACATGGCTGGCAATATTTTTAAAGTGGAGTTTACACAAGTGCCGCTATAATGACAACGTGAATATCTTCTTAAGTGCCTTCAAACAGTGACATGCTATGGCTTCATCCGCTATCATCACAGGAATTGCCATAAGAAAAGATGAATATTTACACACCAATATACAAGCAAATGTTCTCCCAGAGAGTTTGACTTTATGCAATTTTCTTGCTCCATATTAAATCAAATTCAAGACTCTATTTTTCTCCTTCAACCTTTATTTCCCCCAAGAATGTAGAGAGACTGCAAACTGCAGACAAAGCATTGCTTTGTTTGTAA
This sequence comes from Pyxicephalus adspersus, assembly GCF_032062135.1. Taxonomy (NCBI): domain Eukaryota; kingdom Metazoa; phylum Chordata; class Amphibia; order Anura; family Pyxicephalidae; genus Pyxicephalus; species Pyxicephalus adspersus. The sequence continues at coordinate 43,943,171 of NC_092862.1, read as the reverse complement.
GATTTATTTTCAATGTGCCTCTCCAGTTTATCTCAAGCCTTACCATCCCAACGTCATGGCTCAAACAAAAAGGCTAAACTTTCCTGACAGCGCATCACTCGTGCTTTACAAAAAGATGATTTTTTACCAGACGCTCAGAAGGGATCTTAACTTCCCAGATTTCCCATGGTGAAAAGTTTAATATTAAAAACTCACATAGTTGGGATAATAGCCATTTGTTCATATTTCAAAACTGATAATTTTAAATGAGCATAAATGTTTCTGAAATCTCCAAAGTTTGCTGCTTCTAGATGCTAAAACAAAACCAGTCCAAGCTCAATAAACAGCGCAGGAGATTATATATTAGCATAAAATATATAGGTTGAATGGCTCTGTTACCATTGCACATTTGCATAATAACACAGCTCCATTTCTGATGGTCATGTAAAGGTCATAAAACTACAACAAGCATAACAAAGCATAGATCATATTTTAATTAGAGAGCAGATGACCCAAAAACATTATCAGTTCCCTTGCTGGAGGCATAAGTGCTTTCCAAAGTAATGTTCCCATCGTTTTTATACTTTACATTAGATAACCTGCACTGCCATCAGACAATATCAATGCTGCTGACCTATTATAGCAATCGTCTGACTGTTGGGACTAATTGTTCTTCTAAGGAGAATAATCTTAAAGGGTATAGAGATGTGCAATACCATTACATTAACCAGCATGATCATTTATACAAATAGCTGCATGAACAGTTTTCTCAAGTGCACCAGCAACTCTATTAATCAGTTGAACCTTTTTAATTTTCCATCAACAAAGCTGAAACTGTAACACAAAGAGAGAACAATAAGAAAATGTTTATTAGTTTTCTTACAATAAAGTAGTATTGCATAACAAAGGGACATTACACAGAGGATTAGGAGAGTTGTACATTTGTATTATTGTGTGTTCCTGATTTTGTCCTTTGCTCTGCCATCACACATGATATGATAAATATCAAACGGTAACAAATTGTTACTCTGGGAGATTCACTGCAGCACGATGCATCAGGGGCATTGTCTTCCAACCTATTGAGGAAGATTTACAGCTGGTTCAAAGGATTCCATGGTAACATGAGGTCTGTTTTCACTGGACTTCTTAATACGATTTATGAAAATTTCTTACCAACAATTGTCTTTTCTGCTGACATCCCCAAAGCAAGACTGATTTGTTGAATCTCCGGAGATTGTCAGTACAAAACTGATAATTATATTAAATATACATAGACAATAAAGTGTGTGTTTACATAACCATGGCCATAAATATCTAACTGAACAGTCATTGTTCTCAAACCCCTTTTAAGAAGCCCCTTGGAGGAATCCACATCTAATGACATGATGGTTTAAAAGATGTTGCTCAGTCTTGTTCCATATTTAATTAACTTTCCTTTTTTAAACTTGTGATGTCTCAGACAATAACAAATATGTCTTGAAAAAAAAAGGGGTTTGAAAGCACAAGTGAGACCTCTTCACGCTTCCTCTTCGACACAGAAGAGAAGGTATGCTTGGGTGATTGGTTGACCTGGGACCGCTTTACGCCCTGTGGGCATTTTCAAGGCTTTCATAGTTCACTGGCGTAATGTAGTGAAAAAAGAGCAAGAAATTAATTTAAAAAGTAAAAACGAGCATTGAATTTGTAATGCTTCATTGCTTTGCATTTGTGTCTTTACAAATTCAGTTGAACAAACATTGTAAAGAGAATGGTACATTTACCACTAAAAGGTAAAGCCCCTTCTGAAGATATAATTGAGCAGCAGGGTGTGAATGAATTCATTACAGAGGATTAGGGACATGTTACTGACTTTCTGAACAGGTCCATTTAAAGGAGAAGACAGCTTTACATTGGCTGTGGAAAGGATATTATTTTACAAAGCGTGGTTTTATTCAGTTTTAGATTTAAATGCGGAAGTACACAAGGGCTGAATTAAAGCTACTTAGCATTAATGGCTGAATCTCCAGTGATGATTAAATTTTACAGCAATGTTATATGGAAATAGCTATACAATGTCATTTTTCATACATTAAATGCATTTTATAACATGTTACAAGTTAAAAAACAAAACAAAAACAGTGCTTTAGAACTAAATTAAATAAAACCAGTTGCAAACGTGTACAGCTAGAACATAATCAGTCATAAATTATTCAAGGTACCATAGAATTTTTGGACAACCCCCACCCACTCAACCCAATGACCTCTTGCAAGTAAAACAAAAAATATCCAAAACCTAATTTTATTGAACTAAAGCTTTGGTTACATGACACTCCAGCACAAAGTTTTCTTTCATCCACTGAAGAACTGAAAAAAGTGAAGGTGGGTCTTCTGGATCTTGATAAAGACCAGTGGAGAGGTCTGCTCAGTCTCCACAAGAGGCCGGGGACTATTCATTGCGGTTCCCCTGGAAACAGCATTGACATGGGACATGGATGGGGGATTTAGGCAAGTAAATCTTCCTTCAGAAAGTAAAAACTGAAAAAAATCTGCAGGATGGGGTCTATCATTATTATAATAGACATGACAACTGTTATCTTGTCCACAGAACTCTAAGTTCTTAGGCTGTTATCGGCGCACTGTTTCCCCTAAAAGTCTACATAGGGATTTATTCTAAATAGTCACTCCCTTTCTTTTTAATAAATTAATACTAGTATTTTCTTATTAAAATACTGAAATTGATAGTTTGATTTAATTGAAGGCAACCTTTACCCCTTATCATCAGCTTCAGAAATTGATAGCAGGGCCTATGTCATTATCTCCAAAATCAAATCAAAGAAAACGTTGTTATACTCAGTTGAAATGAACACATGGGGTCTTTTTAACTCAGAACATAGGGGACGTAATATTGCCCAGCCCGGGCTCAGAGGTAAGTGCTCTGGCCTTTGCAGCGCTAAGTCCCAGGACACTATCCACATGGAGTTTGCAGGTTCTCTCTGTGTTTGTGTGGGTTTTCTCTGGGTTCTCTGGTTTCCTCCCACATCCCAAAACATGCAGTTAGGTTAATTGGCTACTCCTCAAAATTGACCTTAGACTGTGGTAATGTCATATAAGCCCCTTTGAGGGACAGCTAGTGACAAGACTATGGGCTGTGTACAGCGCTGCGTAATATGATGGTGCTACAAAAATACTGTGTGTATTAATAAAACATTTCTACTAGAAAACACATCTATGATAATGACCTGTTTCAAAGCTTCTTCAACTTCTTGCTCCAGCTTGTGACTGGACAATGCAGTGCACTCAGATTATCTCATTCATATGTAGTATCATTTTTTTCCTCTTTTTTCCCAGGATGTTCCTTTTTAGCACATTTGTACTACAGCATGACCAGAAATCCCCTAGTCTCTATTGGGGATTACACATAGCTAAACAGGACAAACCGAGATACTAATACTGGTTACATTTAAAATATAATATAACAAATAAACACAAAAACCATGTTAACTTAACTGAACTATAAATTATTTTATATTTAACACTTTGAGCAAATAAACTTTGCTATAATCTTTGTAAAATGTGTGTAGGATTATTGTGTTTTAAAGAGTTTTCTGCTCAGGCCCACACTTGGTACCATGCCAGATTTCCTCTCCACATAGTGATTCCGGATGACCTGTCACTTGATTAGACAACATGTTTCCTATATTACACTTGATATGGATTGCTTTTTATTACTTAAATTTAGGTATGAATCAAGGACCTAATTATGGAAGTAGAGTTGTAAAATGTCAAGCAGAGGACAAGGACTAGTTCTTGATTGTGGTATCCCTGCAGCTGATTTTTCCTCTTTACGGACTTACTATGCCTTGTTCTACACTGTATTTTTTCTGAGGAGCTTGGGTTCCTTACATCAGACCTGACTCTCTGCCCATAAACATATAAAAACATAGTAACCTAGTTTACAATAACAGTAAATTTTGTTTTTTCTTTTTAGTATTTTGTCAAATTTAAGAGTAAGCTGACCTAAAAGTTATATGTCACCTACATAAATATATGTCAATTTTGAGTAGCTGGTGAAAGGGTACATTTTCTTGTTTTTAGGAATTTAAATGGTGAAATCTGTGTTTCAGCTCTCAGGTCTTCACTCGATGTGAATCTGATCTCCCTCTTATATTTTTAAGGTACAATATACTGTCAAAGTAAGGGAGCTACCATTCTGATAATTCTGGTTGCATGGCTGCCTTTGACTTTAAAGTACAATTATCACAAATTAATTATGTTCCAACTTCATGCATACATTTTTGTCACTAGAAATGATCTTCCATGATCATTTCCAGCGACAGAGAGTGACAGAAGAACAAACAAGCATTGTACATAGATCTCTCGTTCTGTTCTATGGAGAAGATGAGCAAGCAGCGCGCGCTGTGCTCTTCTTCCTTGACTTGTATAGTGGTTGCACACTGACCTATGTACACGTCAGAATCTTACCTGAGACAAGGACCACTGTTCATCTCAGGTGATAATCATCTGATATGTGTACATACCTTAAGGCTCTGTACTGGGCTGGGTTTAAAAATGGAAAGGTTTTATTGGAAAATTACACTAGCATGTTAAGAAGAATGGGGAGGGGGGGGGGGGGGAGGGGTGGGATGTCCAAAAAGGAAAACATAAGCAGATAAAATTTTAGCTTTAATCAATGAGACAAAATGTACCGTATTTTTTGCCGTATAAGACGCACTTCTTCTTCCCCAAAACTGGGGGGGAAAAGTTAGTGCGTCCTATACGACAAATGTGTTATAAAATTATTAAAATATTATACTCACCCGATACCCGATCCTCTGCGTGTGTCTCTGGCTGCATGCAGCGTGTCTCTTCTCTCCTCTGCCAGCATCGTGTCTTCTCCTGTCTGTAAAGCAGAGCGAAAGAAGCCGGCACAGCGCCACCTGCTGTTCCCTGTCCTAACTGCCGTACAGTGGAAAAAAAGCACAGAGTGATCAGAAGGGAATTTTGAATGACACAGAGTGATCAGGAAGGAAATTTGAAAGGCACAGAGTGATCAGAAAGGGAATTTGAATGGCACATGAGTGATCAGAAGGGGAATACCGGTATGAATGGCACATGAGTGATCAGAAGGGGAATAATCTTTCAGAATCTTTTTTTTCCAGATTTTCCTCCTTAAAATTGGGTGCGTCTTATACGGCAAAAAATACGGTATATAAGACTAAAGACTGCCTGTTCCTTCATGTGATAGTATTGTGTCAATGGCAAAAGTACAAGCACTGTCACATGAAAGAAATGAGTGAGCATTCCTAGAAATATCTACCTACTTTGTTTGTGTCTTATTGACATTAGAAGTTCTCTCCAGCCTTGCTGACAGTAGTGACATCCCTATTTTCATTTTTGCTTGCCAACAGCTGGGTATAGCAAGCTGACTCTGGAGAGAAGTGAGGAGTAGAAGTTCTCTGTACTCCTCCTGTTCCATATACTTCTGTGCTGGGAAGTTATAAGATAAAGGGGATACTCATCTGATGCTTTCTGGAGGCCCAAAGGAAAAGTAAAGAAAGTAGGGGTAGAAGACGACTGGGCCGCAGTTATTGTCCAAATTTTGTCACAATTACTTGTTGGTTGCCTGCTCTTGCAAGAACTAGCCTTTTGTTGTAAGGAATGCCCATTTATTACCCACATACTGCAACAATGACTTGTTTGTTGCCTAAATACAGTATAATTGTTTAATTGTATCTACTACAGGCCATACACCATGAAACCATGGCAATTTTTTGTCACCAGGACTTCAAACGAAATAAATACCAAAAAAATGAAGCCACCACATTCTAGGGTTTATATAATACATTTTTGTTTTTCAGGTTAAATACAGCTTAAGAGGCTAAAATAGTTGCCTAATTACACAGAAAACAGGATGTTCCTGCTTTGTACAGACCACGATAACCAATGCTACACTTGTACTTGTCTTTTATTTTTTTACCTGTCCTCCAGCCTTATTACTATTTTTATTTGAAATCCCAAGACATTTGAAGACAATGGTTGGAACAGAACGGTTTAACTGTTCATTAGGTGCTCTCTGCCTTCCTCTTTCTAATTTAACCTGCTTTCAGTCTGCACCCTTAACCGCTGATCACTAGTAATAATAATGTGTAATAGTCTCAGGCTCGGCAACCTCATATGAATCATAGATGCCTCCTGCATCATTCATATTTTCTCCACTGGCACAACAGAATACAGTATGTGACAGATTATAATGTGTCACCAGCTTGTCTGCCATTACAAGACAAATGTATAATAATGAGAAGGTTTGAATAATACTCTGAATTACGTTTACAATTTCCACCGTTGCCATCTAACAGATAGCTGTGCAAGGCCTGAGTGTCCCCAGGGAGATTAGTGAATGCAGATCATATGTTGTATAAACACCTGGTTATGGGATTCAACATAACATACTGAGAAGCTATTGAAACCAGGCTATAAATCTATAAATGGAAGCACTGGAAAATAAAGTGTCTTTTTTTCAGAATGACTTAAGAATAGGAGGATATAAATATGCGCCTCAAAAACTATTTGTAATTTCTTTATAGAAACTAGGATAGATTAGAAATGTGGTACCTGCGTGGTACTAAAAGGGTCTTTTAGGAGTTCACATGGGATGTTTTAGGGACCAAAGACAACTCCCCCATTATCAGGGCTACAATATAATAAAACTGTTGTATATAATGTATATATAAATCAGATTTGCTTTTAATGGTTTCAGTTTCACAAACATGTCACAAAGTTGGAAGAACATTAGGGGCATTTAATTTTCGTTGGCTTTGTATGTTGTTCCCTTGATGAAGGGGGAATTTCTTTGTAACTAATTAAGTGACTTGTCAACTGCTTATATACTCTTTTATTGTTACAAATATATCTGGATGAATCTCTGTAATTAGAAGTTCTCATTCTTTATCTCTATACAAGTTGGTATGAACCTCACTGAAGCTCCACCAGTCAGTGGAGAGCTGCTATACGACTATTTAATTGGTACTTTGAGTCCACTAGCTACTAGTCCTTCCTCCAGACATTTAAAATTTCTGCTGACCCTAATTAGGCAAAATCAGAAAAGACAAAAAGAAGTTGGTATTTAACTGGCAAATTCAAATTGTATTGTAGAATTAAAAGTTAAGGTGAATTCAATTGACATTTACAAATTTCAATACAATATAAATGTTATTGATTGGTCACTCTCAATTTAAAGTTCATGGGAACTGGTACCTTGTATCTATACAGAGGAATCCCTAATTAAATACAGGAAGGTATAACGTCTGTTTGCCCAACGCATTTCACCTACAGGCTTCTTCAGGGGATTTGTTGAGAGCCTTGATTGTTAAAGGAGTCTTCACAAGGAAAATTCCTCACAGGTAAAATTAAAGTAGCATCCCAAATATCCTTGGGCCTAAAGCAGAGAGAAGCATGGAAGGATCTCCTAGATTCCATAAGTGCTGGTGAGAATGTGTGAGACAGCCAATCTGTATAGCGTTTGAATGTTCTCTGTGTTTATTTGCTCTGGGTGTGACAATTTCCTCCCATACCTCATAAAACATGCAGGAAGGCTAGTTATTACCCAAAATAGCCTAGTTTGTGTGTCTTTTTCAGGTAGGGGACATATTTAAAATAGTATTTTATAAAGTGATTTAAAAAAATCCTCCAACCCTGAACAAAATATTTAGTACACAAGAACATGTTTGAAGCATCAGAATTTTGGCACAGGGTTTCAAAGGTTTGTAATAAACTAGAACTATGGCCTCTCATTGAAAACAATTTGTGCTTCCATAGCAAATAAATAAGTGCATTTGGACTTACAGGTTTCCCCTAGTCTTGTTAGTTTTACAGTGAAATCCCTCTAAGGCATCTTTCTGTGATGGTGTGGCAAAAGTGCAGTATTAATCCTATGTTTAAAGCGGAGTTGCCACTCATATAGGCTATGCCTACTTGCACTACAATGGGATGATCCTGACGTTAAACACATATGTCAGATGCAGCACTTTATATTTCAGTGTTTTTGCTCTGCAGCCAAGGAATTTTAATGTACGCCTTTGAGCAAAACTGTTTTATAATGAAAATGGCTCGGTTTGGCAAGAACACCAACCACATAAGCCCCAAGTTGTGGTTTATTTAAATATTATGAACACCAAGACTTATTCAACAAAACAATGCATAGCCATAAGGCAAGCCATGTTAATCCATTCAAGTGTTATACAGGTGCAGCACTTATAAGAACCACACCTGGGCTTTCAACAGTGGAATGATGTGGTAAGGTGAAGCATTCACCCTTGGCAACCAATGGTAATATCATGTGCATGACAGGGTCAGGATGTAGGTGTAGAAGCAAAAACTTTACCAGCCCACTAGCAACAAAGGCCACACATCCTCCAACAGATTGTAGTATAATTAGACTTTGGAATGACTATTTACTGAAACAGGCTGAAAATATGTGCTGAATAGTGTGCACATGATATGGATTGGTAATGAGTATTTTTACCGTTTGCACAGCCATATACACCTAAAAGCAACAAAAGTGAAACACTTGCACTTAATGATAAATTGAATTTATTTTCTCTTGGTAAACAATTCCAGTAATCTCCAGGTTCAGACGGCAAAGTAAACATTGAGAACGGTAACATACAAGTTAGTTTAACGGATTCAAGAATTTTTGGCAGGGTGAAACCATTGTTAAGAAAGAGAAGAAAAAAGTTTCGACACACAAAGCATCAAAATGGTCTTCTGGAGAAAAAAATTCTTTGACAATCTACATAATGACTATTGCATATATGGTAATGCTATCTGCCATACCGCAAGGCTTACAAATATATATATATGCATGTATGTATATATTTATATATAGGCCTTATTCAAGATATTATTTTTCCCTCTTGATGAGAAAAGATTTTCTGTGCAAGAATCTTCTGCTGCAGTATATAAAAAAAATTCAGCTGTTTTATATTAAAATGAGGATTAAAGACCATGATCTGCTGGAAAGGAAGTTGGAATATAGCAACCATTTTTCTTGCTCTGTTTGTAAAAGAGTACATTGACGTCATCCTCTTTCCTTGCAGATTTTTAATGTCTTTTCTTTGAATAGGGCCCAAGTCAGCTGTCTTTATAAGACTGTTTTCGTATTGAACAACATAATACACATGTGCAACACTGTATATACAATAAGTTTATCTGGTGCTGAAAAGTCCAAACACATGAACACCCAACAGCTCCAATAATACAAGTTTTATGGTAAAATACAATGTTTCTTTTTCTTCGATTAATATACATGAACAATCAAAGTTTCGTGCAAAGATTAAAACATGTTCCCTTTTCTGTGCTTCCAGGAGATCTTCCAAACGGCTGTTTTTTGCATTAGCTGTTATGCTGGGTCATTGTATGGTTCTAAAAAATAAAAAAAAGAGAGGAGATATAAAATATAAGATTTTAATCTATAAAACACATCCAGTATACTACTTTTTTATACATTATTAAGGTATCATTTTCATGATTAAGAATGGGAAAACCCATAAGGATTTTAGATTGTACTAAATATGTCCATAAATTCAGAGACTAGTAGTCAAATGGTAAGGTGATTCTTCGGACCCCTTACCAGTTCACATCAGTAACACATAGGTGTTCCTAGGACTTTGATGGCTGACCTTTTTTGTTAGAGGTCACCCATAAAAAAAAAAAAGAAAAAAAAAAAAAAACAACCAGTAGATGTACTATGAATGTGCAACAATATCATGACCTTAGTGCCCCCAATTGGACAATAATAGTTTAAATAATGAAAATTAGATAACAATCAGTTTCTGTATGGCTATGTCACATTTCACTAATAAATATGAGCTGCTCATGCACGTTTTAATTTAAATGTCCTGCTTAGAAGGAAATACATGTTCTATATTACTGTAAAGCCTGTAGTAAGAAATGGAACATGTCTAAAACAACCTGCTGCTTTTATGAATACTTCATTGCACCCAATAAATTCAGTGCCCGATCCATCTTGTCAATTGTTTAGGTTAACTGGTGACTGTTCTGAAGCTCTCCATCAGAATTGGCCCATACTTACCAAGCTGTCAACATAGTAGTAGCAAGGAAACTCCCTACAATACATATCTCTCCCGCAAAAAAATTATGCTCCTTACATAATTACGGACAGATCACTTGCTTAGACATAGGAGGTCTATTTCTAAAGCTGTAAGATGACATTGCCAATCTCTCCTACTGAAAGGGTTTTGTTCAGTGCCTCAAAGTATCAACATTTGTGAAAGCCAGGCAAATAGAATTTTTAAGATACGGTAATTGCAGGAAATACAAGACAAAGTCACTGATAGGGCTGCTATAGAATCCTGAAGAAGTATTTTTGCTAGGATTTTTTATGGGGCTTTCTGCTTTACTGTATACAACTATAGGCAGAAAGAATGGTCAGAAATATGGAGAAAGTAGTTTTATGTCAGTATAGGTCTACCTTAATGAGATGTATATATCTTGAAGAAATAAAAACAATATATTTCCTTTAAGCATTTTAGAGAAAAAAAGTGAGCATTTTATAGATGATACTAATTCAAGGCCATGATAAATATTTAACAGCGTAGTTATAGTGCCGGGAAGAGTAATACCACAGTGAATGATCAATAAGAACAGGATATTCAACAGAAGCTAGAAATAAAGGGTTAATGAAATGGGGATTTCACCTTATTTAGGCAGGTCATCGACATCTTTTCTCTGCTTTTGATTTCTACAGGTTTTCGATAAAGAGAAACAAAGTTTTTTGTTTTCACTGTGGCTTTCTACCATAAAGCAATCTCATTCTTTACACACATTAATAGTTTACATACTAAAAAAAAAACACGCAGCTTTGAAAGGGCTTCCACTTGTAATGGGTGTCAGTGGAAAAAATGACATGTAGAGGTATCGTAGCAAATATTTCAAGATTTCACTTTATCCCCATATAAACTCAATACGTGCTGCTATTGCAACAAACACTGGCTTTCATTTTACATACTGGTCCTCTACATCTTGTGGTTACAAGGAATTATGTGCCCCTGCATTTTCATCTAGCACTTTCCATACCTTCTACCTTCAAGTTCAATACTAAATATAAATCTGACAAAATGCAGAGCTAATTAAGTTCCCCAACCCATGTGCATCTTTTGCTGAAATGACTTAAGCAGTAAATAAAAACTGTAACAGGTCCTAGGTGGTACTCAGACCTTTGAACGCCCAGTATGTGCACTCCTGGAAATAAATTGAATAATCCATAATTAGTATCTTCAAATAAATTATACTAACACTTTCCTTTAATGACTTTGATCTACCCATTGCTTTGGAATTTTAGGTCACTACAGTAGAGTTTGCACTAACTTTCCATTTATTTCAAACACCACAATATACACCTGCATTCATTTTATAATCTACATTTTGTGTCACATATACTATACACTAGCTCCATCAGAAGGTTTTTATAGGTTCTCTAAATTGCTCCTTGTAAACTAATGTAGCTTTGGGCAAAAAAAAAAAAATAATAAAGAAAAAATAATTGTCAAATGTATCCCAGATGAATCTCAACTGTAGAAGGTAAAAAAAATAATGTATATATATATATATATATATATATATATATATATATATATATATTAAAATGATGCACAAACATGCAGGGCAGAAGTATATCCTATAATTACCTTACTTTATAAGTAACAGCTTTTCTGACACCAAAACTTTACCTCCACACATTATTTGAAATAAAAATAGCATCGACAATGAACAGACGTTAGCTGTATTACTGTATGTCGATATCTGTATTTCAAACAAGAAAGAACAAAACATGAGATGTACAATATACAAGCCTTTAACAGATGGTGACAGTGTTGGAGCAGCATGTTACTTTTTTCCATAGTTCAAGAACATAAACAGAAGTAATTTATCATTACTGATTAACTAATTATGGTACACTACGTGCTTCTTGTGCAGAGGAATCTATCTGCAATAAACATTATGTGTATAAAGGAAAGGCAACCTGTGGCTCTACAGCTGTTGAACTACAATACGTAGCACATTAATAACAAATTGTATTTTTTATCGATATATGTGCTTAAAGGATCCATCATCTGGAATTCCAGATCCCAATAAGAAAACTAAAAAATGAATTACATCTCCTTGTATAGGAATCAGGCTTGCTTCTTGTAAAGTAAAATCCTACCTGTTTCACTTTCTCTATTATGTCGTTATGCATCCTGTAAATGGTTAAAGGCCAAGTTGGGTACTCCCAACAGGGACATCATACTAAAAGATCTACCAAAGACTGGCTGTCATGTTCTTGGTGGTGACACTAATCTTGCCTACTATTTGCCTCTGTGATACAGATGCATACAGCAACCCATGGCTGCTCCACAGCTCTTTATGAACTACAAGCCACACCATCTTCTCCTTCAAACAATCCACTTCCCCTAACTGTATAGATTATCAAATGCTACCCTTTGAAGAACAATATGAGAACACAAGAAAGTGCCACTCCTATTGCAAATATTTCCATTGACATTCTTGGGCCAAGGATATTTAGAGTTTGTACAATCTTCTGGGGCATGGTGGGGGTAGCAGTAAGCTGGTAGTGAGGATTGGAGTTTCCTAGTTGAGAACAGTGGCTTCACACAACAGTCTTGTAATTTGGATGTTAGCATTTTAGATTATAGAAACTTGACTTAACACCTTGGTGTTGGAAAATATATGGATGTCTCTCTCTAGCATACAGTACACGTGGACCACAAGCATCAATGGTAGCACATCAACATTTAGGAGCAGACAAAATTTTTGCTCAGGGTACTACAACTTGAAACTTTGATAGGAATATTGTCCTCCATCCTTAAGGATTAGCATTCTATACTTTTGGGAAAACACATTCTATACACCTCTATGTATGTGTTTACCTATATAAATTTGCTCTGTGCATTGCTTGGTTCCTTGCTTGTTCCTATTCATGCTGTAACATTTTCAGAAGATATTCAACTCCTCTTTCTGCTCTATGCCTTTAAGCATTTTTCACTTCTTTTTTTCTTGTTCTTTACAAAAGCAATTGGTTTCCAATAGCCCGGATAATAAGTCTTCTGACCCGCATTCTACTTTGACCCATTAAGGTCATCCCTATGCTCAGGCTTATAGCTGATTTCGGAAATGCCTGCAAGTCCTGCATTTCATCTCCTGCCCACTCAGAATAAAGCTCTCTTTAAATGTGAGTGTACGAGTCCCATCTGACCAGAGAGGCATCCCTGTTGTGGGCAATGGAGGGACAGAAGCTTCTGCCTTTATTAATGAATGCAGACCATTATGAGTCTGGCTGGCTCCTGCTCTGTTCCCAGAAGCATATACTGTACGTGACTTAAAATGTTGTAATATTGACACAAAGCGAGTCAGGCACCCCTAAGGAAAATTACTCCTTGGATATAATGTAGGCTCATAACAGCTTTAAGAGTACAAAATACAATCCTCAGGGATCAGGCTGACATATACCGCATTCTACCTAGTCCCTGAACATTACAAAGAATTTCTTTGTGAAGGAATTCTCAAGGACAGCATTAAACTGAGTTTTGCAGCATCGTTTTAGCTTCAAGCTCTCAGCATTAAATCGTTTGCTTTGAATCAATGAAAGTGCTATATCATCTGCATGAATCGATGAATTTGGTTCAATACACGTTCTATTAAATTATACTTTCTAATTGAGATTTTCTAGCACCTTCCCCCCCATGCATCTTACCATGCTGTAATTTTCAACTAGTTAGACAGGTTAAAAGTTTCAGACAAAGTTCTTAAAAATAAATGCACTCAGCTAAGTAAAAAACAAAATATGCATTGTTATAGCAATTATTAATGCAACACTATTAGTCAATTCCTCTACAGCTGGCTATAAAATGTGCTTCAGTGTAAATATAGAAAAATCTAATGTTTATCAGTTAATGAGGAACTTGCAGTGATATCTTTAGCTGAATGTGGTAACTTATAATGCCCAGTGTCTTTGTTTAATTTATGTAACTTTCTTCATTACATTTAGTAGAATAATTGGGGCAATGTTACAAATATTAGCACCAACAATATGTAGCACGTTTCCTATAGGTATCTTGGGTTCTCAGTTAATGTACTAAGCACTTTTCCTATAGGCACTAATCTTGGGTTCTCAGTTAATGCACGAAAAAATGTAATATAAAAAAAGAAAAGGTTTTTGCCCATAAGGTTACACATAAATGTGTTCAATATACTAGCTGATATATGGCCTTAAGTTAAATTGCATAGAGATTTTACTTTATTTCATGTACGAGCGGAAACAGTCACCCTCTGTTGTCATATGTACATTAGAGTAACAATGATCCATACATGGTCTGATCACTGAAGCCAATGTAAAATGTACTCATACCTACCTTTGACAACCCCCCCGCCCACCTCAAGCCTGGATCAAAATTAGACTAGTTCTACTGTTCAGAATAGGAGAGGCCTCTCCAAGAAAAATGGGTACAGCTGGAGCTTGGCTTCAAGTAAAACTCCATTAGAAGACCATCTGAACATGTAGGTGTTTAAAGTGTACCTAAAGCCCATGTCTTTTAACTATTTACCATGGTTATTATTGCCACAGGAAAAGATAAAACTAATCCCCACAAAGTTGGTAAATGCATGTGTGAATGTTGCAAATTTTTCAGAATATCATCACAGATCCAAGTGCTCCACCACTGACAGAGGGGTTGGGCAGACATCCTACCATCTATCATTTGATAACATCTGCTCCTCTAGGAAAAGCCAAATACAGCATCCTGAATGTCAGGTTTCAGAGATAAAGAGTACCTGTAATCACAAATCAAATAGAAACACTCAAGTCAATATTATAAAATCAGCAGTCAGTTGGGTCACTAAATCTAACAATATCCCTTTGCCCACTTTGCCACGATGACATTGCTAGAATTTTATGGTTTGATACTGGCTGTAACTAAAAAAAATCAGCTTCCCACATGGCAACAGATTGTTTATCCTCTAATATATATATATATATATATATATATATATATATATATATTTTTTTTTTGTTCTAAGGATGATTAAGATGATGATAATTTGGGAGATTCCTTCACCTCCTCAGGCATACGGAGGGGTTATAAAACTTACAAGATGTAAGTGACTACACATTCTAAGCTCCAACTCTATCCTGCTGTGTTGTCAGTCTACATGACACAATAAAGGAGGTGGGAATAGGAAATGTTATTTTTTTCATAGGTGCCAAACGCTGCACTGCAGTTAAATGTGACAGAGGTTGCGTGTCACAGTTTCAGCATTTTTATTTTTTCAAATAACATTTGCTTCTCATTAGACTGCAGTTCCCAAATGTTTAGGAAATAATTGGGGCAATGTTACAAATAATAGCACCAACAATATGTAGTCTGCCTTTACTTCCAACTAATACTATTAATACTAAAACTAGAAGGCTTTACTTCCAACTAATATATTCAGAGATTAAGACAGTGTGGTTCTGACAGATGTGCACATGTGCCAGTTTCTGCTCCTCTTTAGGTTCCGTTGTAATGTTTAATTTATTACATTTGTGCTTTCCAACAATACATCTGTGCACATCACGTCTGTGTTCATTTTCTGTGCTTTCATTTTAGATACCTGAAAAAGAACTTGAAAACCAACTTCCTGTTTGGCACAATGCAGATGTCTTAATCCTTGGTGGCTAAAAGTTTCCCCAAACGTCTACAGAACACATTCTTTGCGTCGGTGTTATATTTCATGCCCCTCTACACTCAGCTTCAATTAAACTCCTACTAAATATTTAAATGCAGGGTCTGGTAATTGGTTACAAATAATGGAACCTTAAATTAATAATAATTACACTGAAACACTCTGCACTATTCATGATGTTTGAATGCCTTCTAATCTTTTTTTTTTTCTGTAGAAAATAGTTTAATAGAACAATGCTTTCTTGTATTGTTCATTTTGTTTTGTTTTTTGTCTTTCAGAAAGGTAACATTTATGTGCCAGCAGCTGACATATTCCTTTAAAATTCTTTGCCAAACTCATGCATTGATTTCAAACCCCGAAGTGACTGGTGGTCTTAGGATTTAAACCTTCGCCCTCTGGCTTGGAAAGGTGAACCAGTCAGAACGCGGGATGCACGCAGAGTTGCAATTTGTATGCAAAGGGCAACCTTTCAAATATTAATTCCTTGTTGCAATGTACAAACACATGTGAGAGGTCTTGAAATAAAAGAATCTTTATGTGCGGGTGGCTGGGCTACTGACTGCTTTTGTGTATACGCTTCACCATTCATATGTACAGCATCAAAGCACAAGAGAAAACTCTGCCAGTGTTTTTAGAGATAAGGGTATGCCACAATCTATATCACTGTGCTGGAGGCCTATAGGACATGACAGCGTAGGTATAGAGAGCAGGAATAGCATAAAAGAGAATTCCGTTTCATCTGACCCCCTACAATTCATATGCAATTTTTTTAATTAAATGATAAACCCTAGGAAACCATAAAAAACTAAATATACTTGTTACAGACATTGCCCAGATGGGCTTTTTTTAAGGGTTTTAACAATGGGAAAACAATGCTATACAGACACAAAACACACTGACTGTTATTACATCCAGGTTGATTAAGCAATAATACCAGGACAATGCACATGAAGAATTAATACAATCTGTATTTTTTTGCCTGTGCGATGTAATTGAGGAAAATTACATTCACTCTCTGACATGGTCACAACAGGAGATACTACTTAGAAGAAATAGGAGACAGTTGTTGACAGAATAAGTGCCTCAATTGAAAAAGGTCTCCTCTTCCTGTTTTAAGGACCAACTCCACAGTTCCTTTTAGGACTTGTACAATGGTTACTAAAATATTTAGAGAGTTTTAATCCCGACAGGGACCCCAACCTGACAACTCTGTTAACTGCTGTACTACATACTGAATCCTATGTCCTCTTTTTGTAATCTCACTCAAAATGATTAATCTACCTGGTGGACCCTTGTCTACCATTGATTGCGAAGCGAAGACCTTGTCGTATGATATCACCACATTGTGCTGTAGTTCTGGAGAACACAGCTAAAGAAAGGGTGGTAATGGGGTTATTGGCATGAAAAAGCTGTAGCTTTCTCCCCATTTGCAGTGAGGAAACTGACTTGTTAATGCATTACATTAAAAGATTCTTTTTTGATGTTGCTGAACAAACATTAAAATAAAAAAAAATACACACCACTACTTCTCATGCTAAATTGCGTAATAGGTGGCATGCCAACGGGGCATGACTGAACGGACAAAACATTATACTTTGGAAATATGACCTACAGGAGGACTACGTTTAGTTCAATTATCACCAGGTAAATTCCACCAAAACTGTTTTTTTTCAGCTTTGAACATAGAGAGGGGGTAAAGCTACTGAGTGGAAAACAAGGCGTAGTAACACATTTTAGCAAGGTTTTGCTTGGTTTACCGAAGACCCATCAGGAAGCAAAGAGAAATCCTGTCACAGCTATGCAACTTGACTTATCTTCAAATATAAAAAAAAATATATTTTGCCAGGAGTTCTAACAGAAGAACATGAATATTGGGTTAAAAAGTTACATCATCTATTTATTTGAACATTACTGTGTACTGGATTACTGTTGCTATCAGTATTCTTTTATGGTTTACTTTGAAGGTGTTAAAAGTTGTATATGATTTGTGTAGATCTATCTATGAATGTATGCTGGTCAAACATTTTTGCTTGTTTTGAAAGAGCTTTATGTTTATTAGTAGCTGTTTTGCCTTTTCTATTAGAGTAATTAAATAAATATATTTAAAATGCTAATGAGGTGGTGCAATAGTTATCATTTCTGTTTTGCAGCAGTGGTGTTCTGAGTATAGTTCTAGCTTTGATAAATATGAGTTTGCATCTTCGCCTTTCACCAGTTTTCCCTTGGCACCCCTTGGTCCAAAGAACAGAGGTAGATCTACTCAACTGCCTCTTATATAGGTCTGTTGTTGAAGAAAAGTGCTAATACTGTGCTGTAAGTTCCACTGACCATTGTAGATAAATACTATCAATAAAAAAAATACATTTAGAAAGGTATTTAATACAATATATACACCTATTTTCTTTATTCCATAATCTCAGCAAGATGATGGTTTCAGTTAAAGAGTTAAAATGAAATACTGGAATTTAAAAATGAACGAGTAGGTGGTAGACTTGCTGTGTTCCAGTATTCATTCTCCTTATTTGTCCCTCCCCTTAGGTGATGCCACGGACATGCTAAACAGAATCATTTCAACACTCAGAGATGTGCTGTAACTATGGAGAAACTAATCTACGATTTACCTCTTCTCTCAATTTGCTTCTCAAAGTCAATTTTAATTCATTACGACAAAACTGCATAATTAGGGGGGTGGGCACTTTGAAAATGAAGTATTTAATTTGATGCTGGAATAAAGGCGAAATTGCGGTTATCAGAGGCCAGTCTACTGTGTAACCATGAATACTTGTAGAAATTCAAAGGTAAGCTATAAACAAGCATACACAGCAATACTTCCCAGTGTGAAGAGATAGGCAATAGGAGGCCAGCTTTTAATCGGTCCTCAAAGGAGCCTGCGATAAAGAAGTGCCACTTATCCTAATTTAAATCTAATACAGGCCTTTCACCCTTACAAAATGTAGAAAAGAATAGCTTCATTAGATTGAGACAAAAAAAAAAAAATCTGTAAGCCACTTGTAGACAGCTTGTACGGCAAAAAAAAAAATAAAATTGCTTCAAGATCGAATATAATTCTGTCAGTACAATCAAAAGAGAAGTTGTATGGGTGTTCAGACTTCACAAAAATACTAAAAGAATACTTGATCAAACCAAGCTTATTCTTTGGGCAATTTTTTCTATTATGTGTGAAAGAGCTCTACTGAATTAGTCGTCTTTAATGCAATGTAAAAGTAACCTTTTATAAAAATGCTAATTCTGTCAAATTTATGACTTGAATAGTTATTAACAAATCTTTTTTTTTTTTAGTCATTAACATCAACAATGTCATGTATGAATAGATGTACTTCAGAGGTTTTCCATTCATTCAATGGAACACTCAAGTTGTGCTAGCATTGAAATGTTTTAATGTTCACAGAATCCATACTATGTGGACATAAGTACACTATTATCTGATTTATTTAGTTTTTATGTACCACACTAAACAGCCCTAAAATAAGTGATGTGGTGTGGGTTTTCACAGATTACTGCCCATGTGGCAACCATGGTTTTAAATGTTCGAATAACTTAAGTTTGAAATAGTTAAATAGTATTTTCATACATTTTAAGTTGCAGGGAATGTCAGGTTCCAAAGAAACAATTCTCAGGTGTGTATTTTTGCTTGCTTACTTACTATTTAGGTATCTATATGGGCCTATACAAGTTAGCAAGATGTACAGAAACTAGTCCTTACTCTTTCAGCTATGTGTGTTCTGAATTGATGCGAACAGCAAAAAATTCAATTACTCAAGGTACTCACAGCAAGGAAATACAAGAATGCGGAAAACTTGAATTTAGCAGCCTCAAGCATACTACATTTGTTGGCTGGAAGTGGCAATGAACTACTCCTATTTGATATTGTGTATTTACTTGAATAAGAGAATGCCATTTGTTTAAAACATTCCTGAACAGAGGAAAAAAAACACAAAAACTAAATATCCCTGAAAAAATCTACAATAGCTAAAGTTTTTACAGCTGGTGGCAGCAAGAATTTTGGGTACATTTAATTTGCTGTGGCGTGTAAAAATATTGTCAAGTGTGTAAAAGTTGAGCTGCAAATTGAAGAATATATGCTGGAAATAATTGACCTTTGGAGCCTTATGCATGTACTATGATGAGAATGCTTACATACAGATATCCTATACCCAACAAACCTGTAACTGAGGTAATTTTGAAATGATCTTGTAGAGCATATACTACCTCAATCATGACAGCTGTGACTTTAAGATAGGACCTCAGTGGGTTTCTAATAAGGCTGATTGATGAAGAGCATGTCTCTGGAGCTTCAACAACCAAGGCAGCTCAAAGTGCTGATGTTTCACATGCTATAGTGTTTAAGGTGATATTATCATGGGACTCTATTTGCCAAACATACACCGCAAAGGGCAATACTGGGTGAAGAACACAACACTATGCCCTCTGTGTATTAACGTAAAGTTCAACTAGACAGACTGCAGATCAATTGATTGCAAATATCAACTTAGGAGCAAGCAGCTGCCTTCAATAGAAATAATCTGAGAAATCCCAAAAGTGCAATACCTTTTGTGCTTAAGCTGCTCATAAAAGATAGACCATTCAGAAAACAAAGCTTTGTCCAAAGTGCAGACTCATACTAGTAATGCACAAAGACTATGTAATAGCTACAGAATGAGAGATGTGGAGCCTTGGTGGTTTGTAAATTCTGTAACTAGGAAGATATATGAATTCTCCTATCAAAAATGATCAGTTTTATTGGTGTCACTTTTATTAAAATAACATATTGGTAAGAAAGTGACAAATCGGTGAAAGGGTGAACTAGATTTTAGGAAAAAAACTTGCTGTCCAGAACCTAGTACCAGAGTTTTCTAGAATAAACAATGGGGTAGATTTAATGGACCAGTTGGTCATCTTTTGCCTTTACTCTTCTGTTCCTATGATTCTAATTCTCCATGTACCATCTATTCCCACTTCTAGGAGATCAAGTAGAAAAACCTTACCTTGATTTTGCTCCAATTAGAAAATATCAAGCTGGAGCTTTATTTTATTTGTTTTTGCCAAGGAATACTGCAATTGTACACCACTGCATTTTTATAGATGATGTCACCACTAGGTCCCATTTATAATAATCAACAGGTATTTGATTATATGTTATCTATGTCCCCTGTGGATTATCAATGTATAAATTCATTGAAGATGAACATTTTCTCTGAACTAATAGCATGTTTTCCAATTAAAACACATCACAATAGAGCATTGTGTTTAGTTGAGGGTTTAATTACTGTAATACTCTCAGGAGTAATGCAAAGTAAGTTCCTACATAAACAAAAATTAACATTTTTACACATGTAAATTCATACTGCTTTTCTGCCTTCTCCACCAATTTACTGCTATCACTGTGCTGCTTAACACTAATGGAATCTGACACCAAGAAGTACAGCCGGATTAAAATTGCATTTTCCCAGAACATTGAAATCTCACTGATATGAGTCCTGACACCTGACATCACTGCATGTTATGTATAATAAAAAATAATAATGTGTGATAAATACTGAATAGCAAATTCCATAACAGTTTTTTGGTTCACAAAGACATCACTATCCATGTAAAAAAACATTTACTCTGATTTATCATATACATTTAAAAATATATCCCAGTGGCTGTAAAAGAAGTATATTCTAAATTTTTATTCTGTAGAGGGAAGCTAAATGTGTTTCTCGATCTATAGACATATTGTGCTTTTTTACGTGTACAGAAATGACGCACAAGACTAATGCTTTCTAATAGTTGACACAGAGATGAAGCCACCTAATTTTAGCTACAAATAAATGTTACCCATTGTCGAATATGCAATGATAAACTATATTTGTTGTAGATATATGGATTTGCTTACAGGTAAATTCAAATGGCAGAAATGTAGGGAAAATATACCTTAGTTTTGGATAGAAAGGAGAAGAGTTGGACCAATTCTTTAAGAGTAGTGAATAATAATTCTCTCATAAAATTCAACAGGACCAAGGCATGTGCACGAAGAGAAAAGTATTCTTTGTTATCAAAAGGCTGTGCAGAACCTGGCAGGGACGTATTACTGACAGGGAGGAAGGTAAGTATGTTTTCAGGTGGATTCATTAAAGGTCAGTTAGGGTTTCATTAGAACTACACTATTACAAGATTTACAAGCCATCATACACACACAGTGGGAAAAATCTGTCTCCATACAGGCACACTCCAAGGTATTTTCAGATTTTTTGGTAATATTTGTTACAAGGGAGACAATGATCTAGAAATTTTTTGGTGAAATCATTACCTTCCTGAACATCACAATCATCTTCACATTTGGTGCTTTTTTGCTTCTGTAGCTTGTACACCATTCACTTTGTATCTGTTTAGTGTCAACATAAAATATAGGGGAACTCAAGTCAACACTAAAAAGGTGGCTGGGTCTAATAGTGTATACTTTGGTTGGTCTAATTAATTGATCCGATTATTGACTGCTGACACCCAACGATGTCTCTTTGTTTCATTGAGTTATGCAAGAGACACAAAGCTTGCCAAAACATTTAGGTTTGGCAAAGGTTCTCAGAACGCCCTTTGTTTCAGAAGTTATTTTTATGGATGATTTACAAGAACTGAAAACTAGTCAGATACTATCTGAGTCCATGCATTTGGTGTCTCTTGTGTTGGGTTATATCTCCATTAAAATGTATGGGAAGTTGCTAAACAGGTAGTCCCCGTGTTACATATGAGATAGGGACTGTAGATTTGTTCTTAAGCTGAATTTGTATGCAAGTCGGAACAGGTACATTATTTTAATAAATGCAATTAGGACAGATGCTTGTCTCAAAATATTATTAGACAGTGTGGTGTCAGTTACTGTAAAAAATCCTCACTGTGAGTTAATCACAAAGCAAAAAAAAGCATAGACATTAATTAACTTCTGCAGCAAGCTGTGCTTAGATATGCAAAAAGAAACAACTGCAGAGTTTGTCTTGGTCATTAAAGAGTTACACGAGGCTGCAGAAAAAGCTCACCCCCTAAGATCACCCACAACCTCAGCTGTGTTTAGCTAAAGATTGCTTCTGCAAGTCATGCAAACGGCTCCCTCCCCCCTTCAAGCCTCCATTCTGCACAGGAGCGAGCAGGGAAGCCCTGTTCGTATCTAGGAGGCGTCCAAATGTTGGATGTCCCTAACCCGGGGACTACCTGTAGTGGCTTGTGCCATTGTATTCCAGAGGATGTAATGACCAGATGAGAGCACTGACATTATAAAGAAGGGAATAAACATTTGGTTGTAGGGTATGGATTAGTTTAGTGGGATAGGGAAGATGGGCTACAGAGGTTTTAGAATACAAATTCTGAAACTGAAAGCAAGAACTGGAAGCAAGAAGCAATGATCTTTAAATGTTTTTTTGGGGTCCTCTCAGAGCCACATTCTAATATAACAATCAATACTTCAATTAGATATCTGATAAACACTATAATGGAATGTTTTGGAAACCAGTAAAAAAAAAAAAAAAGTATGCTCACTGTCTTATTCCTACATAAATGTACATATACCGGGAGCACACACGTGCAATATTATAGACTTCAATGACAATGAGCTAGGTTAGACTGTTCCTCCAAATGTTCTTATATTTACAGCTAATGGAAAAGAAAAGTCTTGTCTAAGTCTGTTATGAGCTTACTAAATTCTGAAACTGAATCCTTTGCCAATATAAAAGAAAAACAGCTTTTGTTAACTTCAACCAATGTCTTTAGTGAGTTCCTACTGTTTAATCTTGCAGTTAAATAATCAAGTTACAGCAGATGTAGCAATAGCCTTTTACCTTTTTCCCTATAAATATCTATCCTAACGCATTATTTATATACAGTATGACGGATCTCTTTTACTATGATCCCTTGGAAAGCAGGAAAGAGAGGGGGGGCTGTCTAGAAATCTGGCCCCGATATAAAGACATGGAATAAGCAATGCTAAATAATGCTGCACAAAGTTGCAGACAGTTCGGCTAGAGGCCAGAAAATGAATCCAATTTTTCATTCTGTCATAAATATTTCAGTGCAAATGTTCCTGATTTGCTGCAACTGTGGTTAAGCAAAGGGCCTCCATGTGAATATTAAAACAAAAAGAAAAGGGAAAAATGTGCAAAAAAAAAAAAAGTTAGTAGCTAATTAATTTCGTATCGTTTTGTGGAGAGAAAAAAAAAAGAAATATTAAACAGTGTGGTGTATCATGACACAAACAAGCGAGGGGAAAAAAAACATTTATCCTGCTCTTCCTCTGACAGTTTCTCATAAAATATCTGCAGTCCATCTATCTTTTAGTACTTCAGGCTCCTCTGGAGAGCAGAAAATAGTAGTTTAAAGCTCACTTCAGTGCCAGTCTGCAGGAGATTGCTTTCCACAGGACTCCTGCTGATGGAGGCCTAGGGGAAGAGGCCTAGGAGTTATTCAATCAGCTCAAGACTCTGGGGCGGCTGGGGGTCCTTTGAGGGCTGATTATAAAGCTGCCCTCCTGTTGCCTGCCTCAGAACAGAACAAAATGAGCAGCCTCTTGCTGAGCAGATTCTGTGAGAAGGAATTTCACCTGTCATGGAGTTTGTCAGAATTTCAGGATTTATCTTTGTGCAAAATTAATAAAACACCAGCCTGGGTTTCAGTCTAACTACTCGGCTGTGTCATCTCACGGTGATCTTTCACCTAAAAAGTCCGGGGGAACCAAGATAAAGTCATCCATGCCCTACTTAAGCTGCGAACTTCTGCAGCATTGCCAGCAGCAAAAAAAGCAAACTGTACTTGGAAGGTGCAGAATTGTTTTAGGAATGCATAATATACCTCATGACATACATGCAGGGGTTAGTTAAATGCTTTACCTCAGGGCATACAGGGCAAGATATAACGTTATACAAGCTTTCAAACATTCATATTATATCTTATTTATAAGCACAATTGAGATGTACAGGACAGACATTCAGTTATTAAGAATACCCCTGTGAGTGCATGAAGCTCTACAAAACCATTGGACTTATGATAGGAATTTCTAAGTAATGGTCAATGGGCTTCTATTAGTATGCAACTACCCCTTATAAAACATCCAATAAAAAAAAACAACTAATGGGCTCTTTTAATTCTGTAAAACGGGGCCCTATAAGGTGGACAATGGTGAAGAATATTATTATTTTATAAAGCACGACTGAGCCGCTGCTGCACAAAATAAACAAACGTGGATGCATCATGCACAGGTTATAAACTAGAATAGGTTGTCAGTGTTACACATACAATGTCATATAGAACATACAACAATTACAAGACAAGGAGAGAACCCTGCCCTTGACAGTTTATAATCTAAAGGAATGAGAAGAAAAGGGCAATGAATAACCAAGCTGTATGTTTGGAGGTAGTGAGTTCCTTTGTCAAATTCTAGAAGAAGCAGAGCACTGTCACCACGTTAGGCATGTTACCTAGGTTGGACTATATGCTTGCCTGAAAAGGTGACTTTTGGGGGGTCCACTGAAAGGTTTCAAAGGTTAGAGAATGATAGGTGGGTTTTGGAAGAGAATTCCATAGGAGGGGTAAAACTTGTAAGAAGCCATTTATGTGCAGATGTAACTGTAAAGAACAGAATGATTGCATTTCGAGAAGAGTTTGGTTGGTATCTGTAAATTATTGAGGAATTAGACTGTTACTGGTAAGTCTTTCCCTCAAAAAGGTTCACCTTCGGCTTTTAGGTGGACACTTATGTTTGTTTTGGACAGAAAGCAATGAAAGGTGCTGTTAAGAACTGAGCAAATTTAGCGAAGTCTGTGAGAAAAAACATTCTATCCCCACCATGCTTACCCTATATTTTTTGTATCCTTTTATTTGTTATGTTCTCAGACTCCCTCACATCTTGCGGACATACTTGTGTTGTCTGTTTTTGTAAAAGCTTTCTAGATTTCTTGTTTTACCAACAAGAGCTGAAATTGGTAGCTGTTCTCAAACGTGTAGACATGCCAGTACTACAGGTCCACCCTAGCCTTACCTTCTGTCTTATAGTTTTACATTTCTATAAAAAATTGCATGGAATTCCTATAAAGTGACCCTTCCTAATAAGTGTCTGAATGGGCTGATCTACTAATCTATCTGTTCTGTCTTACTGACTGTGCCCATTATCTGGGCACAACATATCAAGTAACTCCAGGCAGTTGGGCTGCACAGCTTTAGAACATAAAGAAAAATCTTGTTTAAATCATATAGACCACTGGGAGATTATATAAAATTTCATTTTAACCTGGTTCTAAAAAAATACCACTTGCCTAGTTGGTTT
Organism: Pyxicephalus adspersus; assembly: GCF_032062135.1. Lineage (NCBI taxonomy): Eukaryota > Metazoa > Chordata > Amphibia > Anura > Pyxicephalidae > Pyxicephalus > Pyxicephalus adspersus. Next base: position 43,917,166 of record NC_092862.1, on the reverse strand, counting down.
ACTCATTCTATGCCTATTAACTTCTGAATCACTGACCCAAATGATATTGTGGCTCAGGTGTTCAGCCTATTGACGCACACTTTTCTACATATTTCTATCATGTGTGTGACTGAGACTTTTGAAACCTTTTTAAAAGATCAGCTTTATATCTGGAGAATACTAATTCTTTACAATGTGTTCAGCAATGGCAGCTTACATAATCTGTCAGTGGTAGAACCTCCAGAATCCCTGCAACATGTGCCAGACAGCAATAATACCCCAAAAAATGCAATAAAAAGAAAACAAATTGCTTACACAAACATTGGACAGTCATCTCTATATCATATGTCAGCAAAACTTCAACTTTACTAAAACCTTTAAAAGGTCGTATTTGCTTTGCCAACAGCCTTTATTCCTTTAGGTATTCAACCCCAAGGTGTCAACACTGAAAACTGACCAGCTGAACAAAAGGGCTAGTGGGTTCCCTTCTATAAAAAAAAAGGACAGCCAATCAAATGCAATACAGAGTCCCTATGATGGCAGAGCACTGTACAGTTTAGAAAAAAATGTTTGCAACAGAATAAAATATTGTTCAAGACATAAAGAATGTACTACACTACTAAGTCAAAATGTTAAAAACAAACATTTCAAAGTCATTACTGAACTTTAATTCAAAACAGAACCCCTACAAACCACAAACCATGAATGAATGCTCAGACTCTGTGCAGTCCAAGTCTAAAGGTGCGTACACACTTCCAATTTTTATCGTTCCAATCGAACGACGAACGATCGATTGGGCAAAAAATCGTTCGTAAAAAAGTAACCAACGACGCCGACGAACGAGGAAAGTCGCTGGAAACGAACGACAGGACCGGCGGATCGGATTGGGCGACGATCGTTGAACATCGTTCGTGTGTACGGTCGTTCGTTGATCGTCCATGTTCAGAGCATGCGTGATGAACGAACGTCCGTTCACTTTCCTGTCGTGCACATAGTTCCTCTATCGCTTAAACGATCGTATCTATTGTGTGTACAATATCTACGAACGATCGTGTCGTTACCTCTATGTGCAGTATCGGTGCTATACGATCGTTCATATATATCGTGCAGGATCGTTCGTCGTTCGTTTTCCAACGATAATAATTGGAAGTGTGTATGTAGCTTAAGCCTATGTTATAACTTGCATCTTCAACTTAGGAATTTGGCTAAAGACTAAAGACAGTTACATGAAAGAAAACAGCAAGCAAGTCTATAGAAATAAGGGGACAAACAGCAAAATTTTGTAGGTGCAGATCCTTATTTTAACAGTAAAATATTTTCAAGGTGAATATCAAATGCAGATTTCCTAAAATTAGCATAATATATAAAGAAATGATTAGAAAGAAAAATAACTAGGAATGAGTGTTAATTCAATTTCAGTGTAAATTTTTAGACACCCCTAGATAAAATTAAATTCCCTCTAACACCTAGGAGTATAACACATTTACATAGAGGAATAGCACCCAGCAGAGTCAGTGAATACACAGCGACCAGGAGGCAGAGGATCAGGGTGCTGTCAGCAGGTCCCTGCAGAAATGCATTAACTGCACAGAAAGATAAGTACCAATTCCCAATGGTACATTCATGAATTATAACTGAGCACATGACAGCAAGGTCTGAGTGCTTATCTTACTAATGCTTCACTAACATAATTCTATATTGCAAAAGAAAAAAAAATATATTTAATCCAAAAGGAAGACATAGAAAAATGTTGCATGTCATATTTAGAAAAATACTGGAAAGGTTAACTATGTTTATTTATAAAGACATATACATTATTTGAGGTTTTACATAGTTAATCAGGTGACCAAGGTTTTGTTTAGGGAAATGGTTTAAAACAGGGGTCCCCAATCTTTGGCCCACAGGCTGAATCTGAAAATAGCTCCCAAGATCAGCCTTCCTGACCTCTGTGGACATTTTCTTGTAGACCGGTAGTTTTAATTTAAATTACACAGGGATCACAGTAAGATAGAGAAGAGTGCGTGGAAAACACTTTAGGTGGGTTATAGAATAATGCAAGAAAGGACCTGGGGTATCATGTGGTTTACTGCACTTTGTATGGGGAGGGCATGAGGTGAACGGTGAGGTGTAGAAAAAGAAAATGTGAACATAAATGGAGAGGAGTGTATATTAGGAAGGAATGGGGTTAGACCTAGTCTAAAAAATTGGCTTTATTTAATAGGAATGTTTTTTTTTAGAACTGTGATAAAAGCGTAACTAAATGCTAAAAATATATACCTCCTATGCATGTGGGGAAATAACAGGGTTGATTTTGGGATACCCGGGCATTTACACTGAGTTGTACATGCACATTAAAGTATATTAATGAAAGACCATGCAAAGACCAAATGTCTCCCTCATGAAACACATCAATTTGTCCTGTAGGTACTCTTGATTAAAAAAATAAATAAATAAATAATAAATAAATAAAATCATCTAATTTAGAGAGTAATGAAGAGAAGAGTTCTAAATACAGTCTACAAATATTTAGCTTTGTCTTGTATGTTCTCTATGCTATAACCATTCCTTTGACAACTACAGGCTGCCTCGTGGGATTTACTACAATTCAAAGTGTGGGAGCACTCCAGCATTCCTCACACACACCAGTTTTTTTTACAGTTTGAGAAGTTTGCTTCAAATGCACAACTTTGTGCAATGTGTCAATAAAATCTTTTGAAGAACGAATGCCTTGTGTAATGCAATTGAGCGCAACCATGCAAACACTTGCTTGACTGTCAGGTGGAAAAGTATTGTTGACACTAAAAGAACCTTAAAAAAGCTGGCACACAACAATAAAAGTAAAACCTTTAAAACAAGTTTTTTTTCCCCAGAAAACAGTTGCAGTTGGCAACTCTGCAATAAAAGGCAAAAGCTAGTTTTATTCAATAATGTGATCCTTTCATGGACAGATAGTTTTGTTTTTTTTTTATAAAGAAAATGTAAATGTTTTATACCCCAGGGGAGGCCCAAGTCTTGCCCACCGCACAATCCTGGTAATGGCAGAGCAGTTCGTTTCTTTGGAGTCGTTTAAAATTACACGGTTTTAAAGGATTATTTTACCCTGCCTATTCAGAAAAAGCTTAAGACCTCCGTTTTATTTTCTTCTTCTAAATGAAGACACCGCAAGCATTGCTTTTAAGCACAATTCATCTTCTCTGCAACATTTCAGCCTTTTCGAGGCAGCTCAGCACCCTCCTCCTTTCTCTGGCTTGCTTCCTCCTAAACTCTGGAGCCCTACTAGGTGTAGCTTCAGGGCAGAAAGGATGTTACATGCTGTGCCTAGCTGCAAATACTACAATAAAAGATAGCGCTGTGAATTCCTTGTACGCTCAGGTTGACGACTTCAACTGCCTGATTGAGCAAACTCAATCAAGGGAAGACAATCGATAGATACGCACAGCAGTTGACAGTTTCGTTTGGATGTCCAAATTATCCAATGAACAGCCTACATCTGGATACTACTGAAATGTATTATTTTCTGTGGTACAAATGAAAATGTTCTTCTTTCTAAGTCATTTGCCATTCTTGATAAGGATTTCCAACAGCACCAGACACTACAGAGAAACAAAGATTTGTGGTGTTCAGACAAGCCAGGAAATGCAGAAATCAGCGTGCAGAAGATGACGAGGGAATAGCATCCTCAGAAATCTTGAGATAGTAATAAGCAGCTGCATTGCAGGTGCACAAAAAGGGGAATTCTGTAATTTGCAGGCATTTAAATAGTAGTACCTTAGGATAGTCACTTCTTTTGTGGTCATTTATGCTGCATCTTTACAACATTATTCTATTATTAGTAAACAGCACTGCTGTGTTCCTGCATTTTATGGTTCTATGCCCAATGAATAAAGTTAAACAGGCATAACAAGAATTTAATCTTGGCTCATTGACCAGGCACATCAGCTATCCATATATAAAGCTTTATATTCACACAGTCACAATAACTGTTGTCAGTTATATGACTACTCTACGTGTACACAATGAATAAAGATGAAAGGATCAAGGTAATATTACATTTCTTGGGTTTTCTGAGAGACATCGCACATAGTAAAGAGATTCTGTACTGCAGGAAATATGGAGCTGCCACTGCCCTGCTTCTGAATATGATCATTTACTGGCTTTCATGGTTTTCTATGCTTTCTTTACATGCCAAATAACTATGCAGTGAAGTCAGAACTCTTGATATGCATAGTTTAGCTCAGTAATTCAACAGGTGCAAATTTAGGAAAGAAAATCAATGACAGCATCCAATATACCTCTCAGAACTGGTTCCCCTAGAAAGATCAACTCCAAACACTGTAATTTTCATATTACCTCAGGAATTCCAATTCCAGTTATTCCAAGAGCTAATAATACCTAGATGGGTACCCACTTCCAGCTCCCCACTGCACTGGAATAGTACCTATATGACCTGCGTTTTCATGTTGTGGCTCTGTCCTTCTCACAATGCTTGCCTTTCATGTAGCACAGTGATGGTTTGCTGCGGTACAAAGCAGAAGCTCTCAGCAGAGCTCCTCAAGTAATACAGATTATAGTAATTAGGTCTGATTTAAAGCTCACCAAGACTGGAGAAGATAGACTATTGTGGGAGAACCTGAATGATCCAGTAAACCTGGAATAGATTTCTTAGGAATAATTTGCTATTATTTGGCAAATATCTTCAATCCTGGACAACATCCATTCTAAGTTTGGTGGATCACCCAGATTATCCCATGATAGTTTATCTTCTCCAGTTTTAGAGAGCTTTATTAAATCAGACATTAACTATATTGTTTGTTACATAAGGAGACCTGCTGAGAATCAGACCCAATGCAATATTATAAAAAAAATAGATTAATAAAATGAATTTACCTTGAGTTGGGCTTCTAAAAGTTTATGTGAAGCCAAAACCTCTTTCTTTCAGATAATGTGGGAAGGGTTAGAACATGATAGTTTGCAGGTTTCAACTGCTATCTGTGAGGGTTCCCGTCACTTCCTGGTAAACTTATCATGTTGTGCCAGACAGTAAGTGAGGAGGACAAAAGCAACACACATACAAATGCTTTACTTTATAAGAGAAGGCTACAACCCCCCATGTAGTTCATGTATTTATGCAGATAGACACCTGAGTATTTCGCTACCATTGGGGGAATCTGGCCTTCTAATGTGTGCCTGCCCATTTGGAGTTAGGAACCACACTTTTGAAACACACAGCCACTGCTGCAATGTGGCTTTTTCACAAACATACATTCACAAAGGTATAAAATCTAAACCTGTTATTTGGTTTAGTAGTTTAGACTTTAAAAAAACAAAAAAAAAATTTGGGTCTCCAAAGTTAGTTTTTATGTTAGTGATTAGTACTTGTCACTTATCTTGACCCAAATGTATACAAAAGTCAACAATTAGCAATTATTAAATAAAACCTGGTATATATATATATATATATATATATATATATATATATATAAACTTTTGTGGCTAGACAGAATGGAGAAGGCTTTTTCTGCTAGTTAGGACTCAATTAAAAGATTAGCAACAGGGACAAAAGCATGAATAAAAGGCTAACACAGGGTTCTAGTCTTTACCTACTAAATACAAAAAATAAATATTAGTATCTCTGTTAGTATTGCTTTTTTTTCTCAATCAGGTTTTGGTAAAACATTTATTTTATTACAGTAAAAGTAAGAAGGGAAAATCTCAATCAACAGATCTCTCAACAGAACACAAATAATATTAAAACTCTGACATGGGTTCTAATGATCTTCCACACTAATAAGGACAAAACCAAAGTTCTGTCAGGACATTCACATGGTAAACAAATTCCCATGTTTCTAGTTACATTCTATTGATTTAGTTTCTCAGTTCCACCCCAAAAAACTACATAGCCCATGGAAATTCTGGGCACAATGCGTGACTAAATCACTTTGTATGAGCCAGGCTTAGTACACCTGCTTTACATACACAAGATTTGTCTGTTTTGTCTTCAGCGAGCTAGCACAGTCAGCTTAGAAACTGCTCTAATCTGTATAGTAGGCACCATAATGTGATCTAAATTGAAATCTCAGGAAAGACCGGAGCAGGTGGAGTAAAAACAGTTTGACAACTGAAGGTGTCCACAACATTACTAGGGGACATACTTGTAAAGGTTTTAAATCTGTGCCTCATCATCTTGGGTAAATTTGGGGTCACAGGTTTTTCTGTTCTGAGTATCATTTAAATTGTCTTATCTGCTTTACAATATATTTCTTTTATTCTAGTTACTATATACAATTTTTATACTAGTACACAACAGGGCAATATAAAACATTGCACCAAGCAATCCACACACTGAGAATTTTTAATATATTTCCAATGACACAGAGGGAATACTTAATGTTTTGTACATTTTTTTGGCCAGGTAAATGTAAAATGCTGCATATAATTAATTTGTGATCTTCTATCTAAGCCAGCGGGTAGAGCCCTAGTCTTCTTTTCACATGCTTATTTATTTCAAAACTCAAGCTGTATAAGTATTCTCATTCCCAATGGGACAGACCCCCCCCCCCTCCTAAATCTCAAATTGCTGCATTAAAGCTGAAAAGAGCAAAAAAAAATCTGTGGGGGAAAAAAAGTTAAAAATATACTTACCATAACCACCAGCTTTGCACTTCACAAGGTGACCTCAGGACACTCTGGTGGATAACCCCAGAATGTCACATTTACCTAGCACCTTCCACCAGGCATAGGGAAAGTATATTATCTATATATACATAAACACACCCATAAATTCATTACTGCCTTCTGCGTTAAAATATCAACAGACTTTTTAATTAAGGGTTCCAGTAGATAACTTTAAACAACACAATCTAAATCTAAACTAAATTGATGTGTTCTACATTTCCTGGATACCAAGGATGTTTTCCTCTATAGTAACCATGAAAAACCCAATAATAAGCCCCCTTACTAGGATAATTGTATGATGCGATCTGCATGTTTCACTTTTAGCTCCTGATGTTCTCTTACTGTTCATAGTACCTTCTATGCCAACCTTTCTCAATCTAGTTAACATGAGGGAACCCTTTTAAAAAACTTATTGCTAAAGGAACCCCTAATGTTCCATGAAACTGTTTGAGAAACACTGATCTATCCCAGGGACGCCTCACTTACTGTAAGATATCTACAAATGGACCTAAGGTATAGAGTGCTTTGTAGACTATAGCAACCAAGGAGAATAATCCATTACCCTTCTGACCTGGCTGGAAAAATATAACCTGTATCTGCTTTTGATGTGGGCAGCAAAGATATTTTCTATTCAGTTTTCACATAAGATCCAATGTGGAAAGATGCACTGTCTTAAAACTCCACTAACTTATACAGACTAATAAAAAAAGAGAAAGGCACTGAAGAAAATAAACACTACACTGAACTACTGTAGTAGCTTTATTATTGTTCAAGCCCTGCAGGAAAAACATAAAAAGGAAAAAATAGCTGTTTATTACAGATTGTGACACATTGGCTGATCAAATTCTCCACAAAACACTGCGACTGGCTATAAAGCTATCACTTTCACTCATCATATAGCTTTGTCCGCAGCAGTCTAAGCCACGGATAACCTCACATTACCTCATAAACTCACAATTTAAAACTACAACACATGGTGTCCAAATACGCAACATACTGAAAGACTTTCCGGTAAAAGAAAGAAAACAAAATACTCTTACCAGTACCAAGCCTAATTTTGTTTTCATTCATTAAAATCATGCAACTGACACAGCAGAATAAATATCTGTAATAGCAGTCCTTGAGGTCAAACCTTTTCAATTGAAACGGATTGTAAACTATCAATGGAGATAGCTGAAGGCCATCAAACATGGCAAACCAGAATGCTTGCTGCATTTTCATTCTATTAGAGTAGCTCATTCCCTCTAAATATTGGCATGATGGTAGAAGGGGTACAAATTTCCCATTTGTTACTGAACTAAGCCTTAAAAAAAACTAAGAATTTTCTGTGCACTTTTATCAACATTTAATGGTGAAATTGGTTGGTTTGTGGTTCTAAATATCATCTATTAAAAACTAAATAAAGTGTACATCTGATAATGACAGGAGCAGCACAGAGCAAGAGATTACCTGCAGCTCAGTCTGAAAAAAGAATTTCTGTGGACACTGTGTGCAGTCGTAGATCTTGTCCTCTTGTCCATGAGCTGAGAAAATGTGTTGCTGCAGCTTGTTGGCTTGAACAAATACTAAAAAACAAAGAAGAAAAACTTTCATTAACTCCTGACCAGTAGTATAATGAGAGGCATGAGAAGTCTTCTCTGCTCATCATTTTATGATATATGTACGATATCAGAAACATTAGATAACATTTTCTGAAGGGGAAAAGCTACAAACGTATCTGATAAGGGCACAGAAAAGAATATTCCAGACATGGTAGAGTAAAAAAAAAAGTGCTGACCAGAGGAATTTTATGCAGATTCCAAATATTAAATGCGTATAACATGAGGAAATAATCAAAGCAGATTAGTTTTGATGACTTTACTACATATTAGTTTTTGTAAGTCTGCACTGTGATTGTTAGGATTCTATTGACAACACAATTTTCCCATTTCAGTGGAAATAGTTTTCATTTGGGCCTATACTTAGGACAGCATTGCTTCTTCTAGCAAATACCCAGTGTCAAAGCAATGTGATGCGATAACTTTAGTTAGGGAATTTACTCAAAACTGTCCATTGTGGTAAAGCATTTAAATTGGAACATATAAAACAAATATCCCATAAAAGGAGTTTTTTTTTACTGTAATTGCCACATAAGACTATATACACTCAACCAGCACAATTGCAAGTTTTGTCATAAGAGTTCACTTGATGTAGTAAAAACATCAAAAGTGTTATCCATTGGCATTATAACAAAATGAAAATATACATATTACATTTTAAGAAAGACAAGATATCTTACTGGCTTACACAGTACTTTACTTGCAGAAGAGGGGGGACCCTCTGCGAGGACATATTTTTGATAATTTGAACAGTGTGGAAACTGTAATGGTTCTTTAAATTAGATTACTCCCAGACCTGTAAACATATATGGTCAAGGCCAAGTTTCTCACTAGGCTATGTAGGCCATGGTCACAAGGTTGGCACTTATCTGACCGGGCTTCTACATTATTTAAAGAAAAGCTACATGCTTCTGAGTGATTCTCTAAGGTACAGGTTGTTTCACCGTGGAACACTTACCTGGTCATGTAATTACAGTATCACTTCTGGGCTTGTCAGTACCGTACTTCCTGTGTATCTCTAGATTTCTAGGTTCATGAATATTTGTCTCTTTTTATTTTTTTAGAAATGATTGTAATTTGCTCACATTCATGTGGAACACTCAATATGTTATGTGTGTGCTCTTATTATGACAGTGCCCAAAGCAAGATAGGTGACTTTGGTGTTAAAAATATACAATTGGCCCTGTAATAAGGGTAATTAGGCTGGTCATCAGAACAAGATTTGAGTGGCTAGATTTTTCTGCCCACTGACCAGCTTTCATTGGGGATTTAATCATTCATTTTATGTAATTGCTTTTTATTTTCATTTGTATAGAAGTTTGCAGTTTCACCAATCATCATAGTTAGAAAAAGAAAACATAGATCACATATACAATGCTTTAACAAGGCAGAGAAAATAGCTACATCTCAAAACAAGAAAACAGTTGCCTGCAATAAATAAAAATCATATCCTACAGATTCTCCAGGGCAGGGACAGGGAAATGGGAAATTGGTAGGTTCTCTTTGGATACATTCAGATCAACTAAACCTACATGGAGAATGCAGGGGTTTCAATAATACAAACATGTTCAATTTTAATGACTACAAAACAAGGCCCTAAGAATGTGTAAGAGTTTACCTGGGAGACATACTATTAATAATTAAATTGTATATGCCAGAGGCAGAATTTGGGTTGGCAGCACTGACTTCTGATAGATGCTTGGTGCACTGTGACCTAAAAAAAAGTTTGTATGTAGAATATTTATCGGCATAAGCAGAGAGAGATTGATTAAGAATGCTGCCATTTGTCTCCAGTTTTATCATTACAATTATTCTCATTTCAAGCTCACTGAAAAAATAGGATATTGCACGGTGACTCATACATTTTAATCACATTTTCTTATTAGGTTAGGACCACTGAACTCATTTGAAAATACACATTATTCTATTAGATCAAAACTAGAATTGTCTATTGTTTACTAATTCTTTTCAGCAACCTGCCATTCTATACAAATTTCAAATTACAGAAGGGGTGAATGCAGATAATTCTGTACAGCTATAAATAAAATACGTTCTACATACTTGTATACGTTTTTGGGGGACAGTAGAGGACTGAGGCTGACTGACCTCTTTAAAACCAGATCTGATTAACAGGCCAACAGATCCACCAAAAAATAATGATTAAAGACATCTTGCAAATTTTTGTGTTTAGTTATTTTTATATCTGTGTTCCCCTAAAGAGAAATATCAGTTTGCTTCTAGTTGTGTAGAACTTAGAGGAAATCTCTCCAAACGGGCCACCCTTCCGACAGGGCTCTTTCATTTTAGACACTACAATATAAAAGCATTAAGGAAGAAAATGACTAATAAACAAGGTGGTCAGATGCTGATGGTTGAAAGCCAATGCATTTTGGAGTAACATAATCCCTCTTCTTCAGGGCTTGGATGTGCAGAAAAGGGCTTGATTTGGCAGGAGAAAATGTGGCTGCTCTAGCAAATATTTAGGTTAGGTTCAGAGCTGTCTTAGGACCAAGCAATTCCACACAGCTCCCGGGAATTGGCTTCTTGCCAGATACTTGGTCACTTGCAACCTCTATTTATTCTATATGGGGCTGCTACAGGTAGAAGCTCTTTGTAGAATCACCCCTGACGCAGCAGTTCCCTGGCATTGCCATGAGGAAGCAGTAGCACCTCAACATTTTTGCCAACATAAACATATCCTTGGAATGTCTCTGACCTCTTGTTTCACTAGAATGTAGAAGTTTTTCAGCTCATGGCATAAACCCTACTACGACTACTACTAAACCAACGTTCTCTATATCCTTAGGGCATAAGAAGTTCTCAGAGCAACTGCTGAACAAACCATTTGGGGGAAAAAAAAGACAAGGTTAAAAAAAGGAGAAAAGGGAGATGTGAGGTTGCCTACAACCTTGCATAGTAAAGTAATAACATAACAGTAACATTATTGTCATGCAGTGCTGCTACAATCCCCTATCTGTTTGAGTCTACACTCTCCGTTTGGGCATGTGTTGCTTCTGGTGTTCTAATATCCTCCCACACTCCTCCAGCATCCTTGTAGGTAAACTGGATTCTGCTTTAAATGACCCAAGCAGTTTTTTTTGTTAATGTGGGTACTTGTTTGCAATCCTCATGTGATTTTGTAAGCTTCAGTGAAGCAGGGACAGACATATATGGAGTTTACATCTGGCACCTTGATAAATCAGTCTTTTAGCAGACATGGTTAAAATGACAAAGTAAAGTATTGCAAACATCGTGGAACTGAAGCTAGCGAGAAATGTAATTCAGAAGCAGACAAGAAAGATTAGATTGAACATTGCGTTCTGCGTAAGCCACTAAAATGTGGCAATGGATTTCTCCGTTTGGTAAACATAACGGAAGAACACAAAACTCTCTCATTTATCATGTGTCAAATTAATAACCACCAGTCTAAAAAAAAAAAGGATTGCAAAATCAAGCGAGTGACTAGCACATAGCATGTTAAAGCCAATATGTGTTTCAGCTCTACTGGAAGCTGGACAATAAGCCCCTCAGTAGCTTATTAGAGAATTACGAGTGTTGTCAATAGAAAAATCAATTTCACCAAAGGATTTCTAGCCCTCTGCAGTATTAAAGAATTGACATATTGGATTGAAGGCATTACTTCTATGCAGTAGGAAGAATTTCAGGAGGGTGTGTAGTAGTCACTGGAGATAGCTGCATGATTCTTTTGAGAGCATCTTCACACAGAGCAGATTGCCTTTATTACTGCAGGACATGCAGCCTGTCCACCTGTTGGGTTCACAATGGGATTTTTTTTAGGTGGAAAAATAGAAAGAAATTAACTTTTGGTGGAAACAGGCTCTGCAGTAGGCTTATCCATTGCTTTTCTCCTTCATAGTCTGATAATGAAATCTACAGTTTTCTTTTTTTTCCTGTTGTTTCTTTTTGTATTAAAAAATAGCAGTTGACACAAAGGCTGAACACTAGATGTCACTGTCTGACACCGCTTTCTGCAGGATTACTTTTACATGAGCGGTAATAAATTAATGAAGGGCGACTGTTATCACTACATTGTTAGAATGGAAATGAATAGTTACAGATATTGCAAGGTGCATTATCCTTTCTTGAGGCATTCTGTGAATAAAGTCACTGTTCTTAAAGTGACAGCAATGTAAACTTTTGTTGTATGCAGCTAGTAAAGAAACATACTAGTAGGGTCAACTGCTTCTATTCAGATTGGCAATACCATATGTATGCATAACTGAGTGTAGGCTTTAATCAAGAACAGAGGAAGATATTTTGAAAGGCATACATCACCACCAATATTGTGATCATCATAATAATAAATGTTTAAGAATAATGATTTTGATAAGGGAAGTCATTTTTTTCCTGTATTTTACTTTTGTAAAGTGCCCACAAAATCAACTAAAATGTTTAATGGTCCAGGGAATTATTAGTTTTATATATAAATGTACAAAATATTCCATAATTTAACATTTACAAGAGTTGTGATTTTTAGGCCTTTTATCTCTAGAAAATGTCTAAACTATGTGATCTAATTGTCAATGTGGATACATTTTGATATACTGTACATTTAGCATTGGTTTTAGGAATGCTAAACTAACATGGATACAATAACCTGGATTTAGTAAAAACCAAGGCTACATCAATCAATACAGAACCATTGCTGTTAGGTTTGTAAAAGTAATTCTGCATTTTCATCTCAAAAACTCAGCAACTGTGAACAATGCCAGTACAAGGTCCTATTAGTGCTACAATAGGACTTACAATAAAGAGTACTATATAGTGACTAGTAGTGACTATTGAGGCTTTCAGCAATTGAATGCAGATCCTGCAACAACCTAATTTCTAAACACACAGCAGTTGCAAAGAGAGAGAGAGAGAGAGAGAAAGACCAAAAATGTAGAGACTTAACAAGTTGACTACACATCTCTTGTGAACTTTGCATGAGTTGCTCTTAAGTTACTGCAGCTACAGAGGTCAGTGAGGGCTCATTTTAAAGTGTAGTTTTAAATATATATGTACAGATTTGTATGCCCATCACCTGACTACAGTTTCTAAATCCCAACTGAAAACTTCAATTAAGCTTTAAGCATTATGTTGTGCCACCATGGCTAACATGTATTGGTATACAACACACCGAAACTATTTTGGTTTTAAACAATAGGCACATCCGCTGGCTATGTATGTATACATGTAAATTGGTGCTCACAAACTGCCATATATCTGTCAAAGACACGTTAATACTTTTTAAAATGTATTTTTACTATTGAGCTGTAATCTCTATCTATACACACATTATTTTGCACACATGCTATGTTTAGATTAGTGGTTGGGAAAAGCATCATTTATCAATGCTGGGCACCTAGTTATGCCAGTATCTTCACTTGTCATGTGTAGGTAATTGCTTGAGGTTGAATCTGTATCTTTTATTTTTTTATATGGAATTAAAGCAGTTAACTGCTATTGCACACTACATGGCCAAATAAACACATAACAATGCTAGCAAGAAAAAAATATGAGAAAAATGAACCCATTCAATCAAATGTTAATTTTTTAGGAGGTGGCTAAATGTGGGATAACCACAGTAGTACCACCTGAAAAAAAACAGTCAGGCTATTAAGGCTACGTACATAAGTCAATGATTCTCATCTGATTATCGCTTCAGGGCTGGTATTGGAGAATCTGAAGTGTGTACAATGCTCATCCGATGTCGTTAATGGATCTGTTCTGGTGGATCCATGAACCACTAACAGCTGTAATAAGTAAAGGGGATGGGTAACATACACATTCGTTACATTTTTGTCATTGGACAAAAATTTAACGTGTGTACGTAGCCTAACACATTAGCTAGCACTAAACCAGTAATTTCCACAGTTGTTCAACACAGATTTCTAGTAACTATCATATATTAAATGCATATTTACCTGTAAAACAGACGGGACATTTAAACGTGCCTCCCATTCCTTCAAAGCTGTGCTCAATCAAATGGCATTGCAGTTTTGCTGGGGAGTCAAATGACTGGCTGCAGAGCTTACACTCATGGTTTAGACCTTCATCTAGAAGAATAGAACAAGAAAAAAAGGGTTACTACAGCAACCTACCAGCAAAAGTAATGCTTTTATCAAAAAATTATATGTTGCATTGTTAAATCTAGACAAGTGAAACATTTTTTTTTAAAACATGAATCTTAAATTTTTCTCCTCTTGAAATGAGTCAGTACTTTTGGCTTTGTACAGTATGTACTATTTGTAGATAAATACTATCTATGGCAGCCCAAAAGGGCTCCCTGAAGCACCTGTTAATAGGATTATTAAACAGGACCTCAACAATAGATAGAAAAAATATCCATCCCCAATGTGGAAGGCCTTATCTCAAATCCTAAACTCTGATAAGCCCTTTTTATACTTATCTGGAAATGTTTTATCTATTATAAAACACAGAAGCTGGATTTTGTGAAGGGGAGGGGATGCTCAAAGGCTATAAAAAGCAAAGTCACTGTTAACAAAAGTGTGCATCCTTCAATGGACTTTTAATCTAGTATTTAACACAACACAATGGAATAGATTTGTACAGAATCATTGTATTTCATGGTAAGACCACATCATGTCTGACATATCATTTTAGCAAAAAATAAAAACTGGTCCTATGCAATACGCTTTCAAACTGTGTGGAACTGCAAGACATTGTCATAGTTGTACAGTTATTCATGACACTGCATGTCAAACAACTGTCATTTTTTATAGTATGTGGATGACAATTGCAATAACTGAAGAACAAATCCTGAACTTTTACAAATATTATAAGGATAGGTAATCAATCAAACCCAGACTCCGGCTATGAAATGTAGTATGTACTCCAAGCATCTCAAACTCGGATACTGATTGGAGATAATCAATGCTTTGCAAAGATTTTCAGTGCCCAGTAATGTCCTAGCCAGCCTGCAGATCACAGAACTCAGAAGTGAAGGAGGATAGATGTGACCACCATTGCTTCCTATACAACTGAATTACCCATCTTACTTTGGAAGTAACTTAATAATTGCATGATAAAATGGCTATACCATATACCATTAGGTAAACCGGGCAATCAATCTGAAAATATCCAATACAATAGAATTTATCTGCAAGAAGATATTTAGCTCACCCATGTAAGCTTTATGATTATTGAAAGTTATGTCTACAATAGATTTATGTACAAACATCAAGCTGTGAACAAGGAAAGCCACAACAATGTAAAAAGCTAAATTTATTTTCCAGAGAACAGCCCTGATGTGACTAGTGCCATGAATATCATGGCACCGGAAGATCTAATATCAACGTGGTTATCCAATACCAAAATCTAACAAGCAGCTTGGGAAGACAACACTTCTTGTTAGTACCAACAATGAATGGGTTTCCACAAACACAGAAACATTCCTGGCGTTCAGGGTTCAAAAGCAGGAATGATAAGTTTACCTAACCCTGCCTTGGAATTATAACTTCCTTTAGAATACAGATACTTGTACTTTGTACAAGGATGCAAAATCAGCATCCTGGCATGTCTTCTAAAGTATCCTTTCAGCATGCAGTGGAGTATAAAGCAAGGTGAGAAGCTTGTGCCATTCTCCTAAAGCTTATTATGCCAGTAATAACTATTGCTTGTGCAAAAATCTTGAAGGCTCTTAGTATCAAATACATTCATGCAAATTATTCTAGACATACCCCTTTACTTTTTTACAAAGTATATTTAATATACCCAAGTTGATAAGGTATATGCAAGTGTCATACATGTTTGCTTTTTGGCTTATTTTGGAATATCCATGAAAAGTAATCATGTCAAATAATATTACCAATGGTAAAGAAGTGAAGTAGTTAATTTAACCCTAAGCATTTGGTAAAAGAGTTTATTAGCCCATCTACCAATATGTTCTTTTAACTACTATAGTGCACACGACACAAATGTTGTAAATGTAATGGTATCTGCCTCATCAAGCTGTCATTTGCACTAAATTGGAGCGCCTTGCTTTCTCTATTGTAACCAATGATGAAATAATGTGTTGGCACTTGCTGCTCTTGATGTTCTCTATATACAAATCAAATCTTTTAAACAAGGTCTATAATTAGGAAATTAAATTACAATCCTTTATATTTAAACTGTCTGATTAGATGTAAACACTACCTAGTGCAGACATCACAAAGGTGCTGTAACTTCTAACAGAATGAAATAGTAAAGATACACAATAAAATCACACACCTTCACCCAGCCAATTCATTATATGAAAAAAGGATTTACCACCCTTCACTAAAACTGTAAAAATACCTTGTTCTGAAAAAGAAGAAACCAACAAACTGCTAATCTAAATGTTTTGAGTTTGTTTGAATGATACTGTATATCAGTAAAGAAAATAACCTCATATATAGGATACCTGATGTGAAGAATAGAAAACCCCTTCCTTGCACAGGTTTATAATTCTGATAACCTTTAACAAGTATTTATCTAGTATTTATTTAGTATTGTATCATAACCTGGCCTGTATGAAGCCCAGTATATTTATACTCATTTTTCTATAATAAACTCAACAAAGCAGTTTAAATTTATAGAATCTGCAATATCCAACAACAGTGGCCGTTGATTATGTGGGAGCAAACGTAAGGCATTTGAAGTAAGAAGCATTGTAGACAACCTGTAGCAAAGCATCATATGTATGACCCCTAGATTTTGAATATTCCTGTCCGGACATAATATTTTATATTCACTCCTATGATAATGTTGAAGAAGGTAGTAACCAGGAAGAATGACCTTGATTTAAAGGATAACTGCACTTAAAGTAAAGATATCCATGCCCAGTGTGGAAACAAGCTATTATTACAAAGCACCTTTTGCGTGATAGTTCCTTTTGAAAATAAAGAGATATCATAGGGACAAAAAACTATTAGCCAAGAGCTACTTTTGTGTGTTTTAAGAAGTAGGGATTACCAAATAAAGAGGAAAGGAAATATTTGGGCACTGCTTCTCAGTTCAAAATGTTGACAAACAGCATACCCCCCCTTCAAAAACCCACCCCAATTGTCGTTGGGCATTAATGTGAGTGGGTAAAAAAAAAAAAAAAACTGTTCATGTCTGGGCATAATAAGCCTCGCTACGTTCTATATGGGCAATACAAGTTTCAGAGTTCAGTAGGAGCTATAATTAAAAAAAAAAACAATTTGGTTTTACTCTGGGACAGATGGCAACTGTGGCTCTCAAAACAGCATCTACTAGAAGCCATGCAGATGTTCATTCTGAGCAAGTGTTTCACCATTATCGCTATCAGGAAACCCCCGAAAGTACAGTAGTTACTGAAGTCCATGCATGTAGAAAGTGGCTGCAAGGAAGCTGCATTTCAGTGCTGCTGATCTCCTGCAACAAGGTTAAAAAAATGTTCTATGCAGTGCTTTAGCAAAGTAAAGACCTTTCATTTAAGGTTTACATGTAGTTTAATAAAGCTTTTTAGCAATGGATACATAAGCTTTAACCACTAAGCTGTCAGAACAAAAAGATTTTAACGGTAGCTCCATAAAGGTAATTTAATAACAAAACAAATACTGCAAAACTATGGATTACAAACAGTAGGATCTGATATGGTCTGTAGACTGCAAGCTCATATGTGAAAGGCTCTATTTTCTAATGCATGGCGTTTTTGCTATACAACTCTATGTACTTGTAGCTTGAAACATCACATAGTCAAATCTTTTGTGCGACATTGTTTACTCTTGTAAAGGAACATAAAATAATATTTCATACAGACATAAGAAGTACTCGCAACATTCTGATGAAGTTTACCAAAAGCAATAGTTATAAATAATAAGTCCACCCTGTGCGGAGGTACCTGCAGTTATAGAAGCTTTGCACCAGCCTAAGGCTACATTAGCACTTTAAAAATCATTGCCGAATTTATAGGTGTTATCCAAGGTTTACATACATCCTCAATGTCATCAGTTAGTGAAGGAGCATGGGTGTCCACTTTAGCAATCAATAAAATGGAGGCTAACCACATATTTGTAACCTTGACAAACATAACCAATGTCCTAGGATAATGAGATCCACTACATGTATAGCTTTTGAACACTCAAATCCCTTTTATATTGCTGTCATTCTGACAGTGTGATATACAGTGATCCTGTATAACAAGGAAGCACTCAGTCACTTAACAGTCTTCCAGCAATGGTTCAAAATTTAGATCAGTTTAACAGCTCTTTCTTTTTTTCTATTCAGGTTTGCAGGCTTAACAGAACATCAAATCTGCATCATGTCTGCTGGGGCTGCCTGGGGCATTCCAATGATGCCATCACAATTCACAAGTCAAATCCAAACCCGTTCAGAAAACGGCCACAGAAGTCAGCAAATCTTGTGCAGACTAACATCTAGATTCTCACATAGCTAAATCTATATGTAATTATCATAAGCTGTACATGAAAACCATTATTGTTAGTATTTGTGCTGTTAACAATTTGTCACTGGTACAATTTACGAGTATATGACATTATTGTAGGAATAAACACATTAATCAAAACCTATAGGAGCTGCCATTAATGGCCTCCTGAAAATGCAGATTGCCTTGCTACGTCTGACCTCAATGCTTTTTCCTTATGGCCAAGATGTAAAACAAGTACACATCCAATGAGTCAGACTGGTGTTAGAATTCCTTCCTTATTTAATATGGCTCAGTGACAGGCAAAAAGAAGTGGTCAGCAATGATGGGCTGCACAATTTTCTCACCACAGTTATTCTTAAGCACAGCCTTTATGCTCAGCACTTCATGTTTGTTTAGTTTAGTTTTTTTTTTTTTAAATAAAATGATTTATTGCTTTTTAGGCAAAAATTAAACAATGCCATTAAATGTGTTACATATACAGCTGGTGGAATGACTTTTGGTGTATTGTGGTGTACCATGCTCCTGGCACCTTGGAGCCATTAGTAAACAAACAATTTAAAAAAATAAATTATGATCCAAATACAATTATTAAAATGGGATGGAAATGAAATAATTTTTACATACCAATAAGCTGAAATTGCTGTCTACTTGACGCAGGAATATCATCTTTTCAGTACCCAACTCTTTTAAAAACTTCCCACAGCCTTCAATAGGTCTATCTGAAAGGTAAGGCTACGTACACATGCGCAATAATTTTGGTTGGAAAACAAACGATTGATGACCGATAATCTCTAACAAAAAGAGTGCACAATGGCTGGCCAACAACGTCGATGAAGGAGGAAAGTCGCTTCAAGCAAACGACCGTCCCGGCAGATCTGATTGGGTGACAATCGTGTACGGTTCTTCAGCGATTGTGGATGGTTCTGCAGTACACTTTCTCTAGTACACGTCACTACCTGCATTGTTCAAACAATTGTATCTTGTGTGTGTAACATTATTGCTGGATTATATTTGAACGATTGTATCCTTACAGTACAGAATTGTGCAGTATACGATCGTTCAAAATATACGTGCATAATCGTTGCTCGGTCGTCAATCGTTCGTTTTGCAACGACAAATATTGCATGTGTGTACGTAGACTAATACAGATCATACAGAACAGTAAAAACTACTACTGCACTCAATTATGTAATGACAACAGCGGTTCCATTCACTAAAATACCTGGTCGTGTGTACTTCCTCCCCTCTTTGGACAATTACTTGCCAATCATAGAATACAAGGGTTCTGAGAGCAATGAAGGTAAATAATAAATGCTGTTCTTCCTATTGAAAGAGCTGCACTATTCTCTGGGGATGAACCAAACCTGCTTCTTCATATGCACAGTGATGGTAACCGTGCTTGGGTGGATGGAGGTAGGAAATGGTCAACAAGTGGACCAGTAAACTATGAGAAAAATGTATTCATGGTAGATAAAGTTGTCATAATTGCAGCCAATTGGAACCAGAATCGCCACTGAAGTCAGAACAGCACATGATAGATTTTTGTTTGCTATTGTTTCCTGCATTTAAAGTAAAACTATTATGAGAAAGACATTGTCCTCCATGTTTTCAGTCTCCTCCTGAAAGTAATGGCGTTTTTAGGAAGGGTTTTTTTTTTAATGGCCTTATGCTGGGGTTATGTGGAAGTTATGGATGTAAGAATTGCTTCATGAAGTTCTAGAATATAAAATAGAAAATGGCTTTTGTGACTTTAAACAGTAATACAATCCTCAGCACTACGAAGACTATACACCATAAACTTATGCAACTGAGCAGACGTTTGGTGCCACAGAGGAAAACAATATAAAAGAACAAGTTGAGATTTGTGTCAGTACTAAAATTCAGAGAGTATTCCATGTGTAACCATTCTGAATATAGCACCTTGGTACTGTTCACAGATAGAACTGTAAAACACCGGGTAAAATTACAGCCTGCAGGATGTGCTGAGGGGAGGAAAAAAAGAGAAAACAAACATTTCCTTGTAGGCGTCCTCCAGCACTGTTAAAGTTCTAATAGCTCAAACTGTGAAGGCTGAGAAGACGCTATGTTTCCATCAGTAGCAGAGGTTGATAACACCCTTAAGGAGTCAGATCGTTAAACAAGAAATCACTTCATCAGACCCTGATCTGGGTGCCCTAACTTAATGCTCTTTTCCCTGAAACGCATTCGTCGTTCAGATACAATCAAATGTTCATTGGCTATCTCACATGCAGCTTTTATTCCTGAAGTCCACAGAGATGCCTCTGTATTGTCTGATCAACACATCAGCCATTACAGAGCACCAATTTGTAACAGAGTGCACGTAAAGGGCTTTTTTATACATTTCCCCTCCAGAGACTGTCCAGAAGGGTCCTTCAACCTCAGATACTAGATATGTCCATAGGCTAGCATCCAAAGCAATATCCCCCCTCCCGACACATTATAATATGTCAGGGAATGTACTAGGAGCTTTGACCACCACAGCAGTAAACAAGGAAGCTGGATTTAAATTGCCTGCAGTCTGTGTAACAGCTTAAAGAAGCCTCTTCTTTTTTTCTAGAAAGTCACTTAATTTTCAGTATCACAAGGAAATAAAAATCACAGAACACACTAAAGGTTTTCTACCAAACAAATGTGTATGAAATTTAGCTAAAAGCTGCAACAGAAAATTATGGTGTTGATGTGCCTCTATAGATGACACAAAGAGTGCACCATATTGACAGATGTAGCAGAAACAGCCAGAGGATGCAATGTAAACAGCGATTTGATTTTTTCATATCAGGAGATAACCTACACAAGGCAAATCAGTTTATCTGTAGATATGGAAATCAATGGCATTAAAGGACACAAAAGTAATGTGTACCTTCAGATTGAGGTCATTACTAATTTATAAAAGGATACAGACTGTGTGAAATATACCAACACACTTATAAAACATCACAAAGATGTTTAACAAAATTACATACATTTGCAGAAGTATAGGAGTTGGGCAATATGGCAGAACACCACAATGCTGGTATGGTCATATTAGAAGACAAACATACCATAACTTTCTATCTGGAAATGTAGTATTCCTATGGATTTTAGAGTACTATCCAATCATTTCTAAAATATTTTCTGTGGTAGTTTGTACATTCACAATATGAAAATGAAATAGGCTATGTATGGGCATAATTGCACAAATGGCAAATGGTTGTCTCCACCCTGGTTTAATCTCGTGTTAAGACACCCAATCAAAGATAAAGTCAAGAAGCATTTTGAAACTAATTAATTTCATTACTGGTGTTTGATGGTCTCAGACTACCATGTGATATGTAAATTAAGTACACACACAAAGATGTGCAATTTTTTATCGTGAGTATGTTAAACTCAAAGAAGAACCACAGCCTACCATTAAAAATATGTCCTGGTGCACTAAATTATAAATACATTTGCACTTTGTTATCTATGTCTTTATTGTAAATTGATATACATTCAAGACTGTATCAATCAGCACCTCACCATACATAGCCTTTACCCACTGCTTTCTGGATGGGCAGTACTGAAATTTGTTGCCAAAACCTTACCATTTTGAGATGCAGTATTAGGGAGGGGACCATGGAAGACACAAATGAACTGTTATGAAAAATGAGAACCTCCTGCGGACGCTAATTCTGGATCACTGGCTGTCTTACAGGAGCCCGGATAGGTTTATGATGGTGCAAAACAACAATGTCCAAATTACAGCAAAACATCTGTATTCCTAGCTAACACAAGATTTAAGCAAAAGTCAATCTAGTGCATCTTTCGGTACTATCATTCCTAGAGCAAGGGATGCATTTCACTTCAACAACTGTTCACTTTCCTGCTTGGCTGCACTTACTTCTGTTGCTGGAAAGTGAACTATGTGAGCCACATGTTTACCAACAGTACATATTTCACTACATAACTGCTCTGACTCCCATGAATTACGCACAACTAAAACACAAGAAATTAACATATGTTACATGCAGCTAAAAGCGCAGGGAGAAAAAAAAAAACAAACAACGTGTGCTCAAAATGCTTAACGTTAATTTGACATGGACAATTTGCATTTTGTGCAAAAAAATTCAATATTGCAAAGCTTTTTGGAAAGTAATTAATACTATCTGATCCTCTGATTTTCTTTCTATGGATACTGTATTAGCAAGGATTCTTGGATTTATGAATTGGAAGCATGATAAAGGTGTAATGCCGAGCTAATATTAAAGTTATCCTAAACTAAAATTTTTACTTTAAATAAAAGGGTAATGTAAAAATTACTATCTTACCTTCTAAAACTCTTTTTTTAAAAGAAAAAAAAAAAAGCAGGAGTTAAAGCAGTGAATCGCCATTTGATCTTGCGTAGGGTGACATAACCAGAAGAAGAAAGAAGAAGATATCGGCACCCGGCACAGAGACAGACAACAGGATGTCATGGGAAATCCAGGAAACCTCCAGCGGGATAAGGGGATCTCCAGAAGTAAAGGTGTTTTTTTTTTTTATTGCGCTTTAAACTAATTTGCAAAAAGTGGATCTGTCTATGTGAAGCAGTATGTAAACCTGTTTTACACTTAAATACAATCTTAGCGAATTGTTACTACAAAAAATTAGCTACTAATACTAAAGTAGGACTAACATTTTCTTCCTCCTTGTTTCCCTCCCTGTTCTTCCAGACTGCTTTTTCAGTCTTGCATTTTCACTACTAGTACTGTACAGAGGCATGAGCCCATTGGGGTTGCACAGGTAGTCCAGATCCTCCAGCATGACGCATCCATACATGCTGTAACAGGAAGGTTAGCGGTGTTTTGCAACCCAACCCCATAAGCGTTGATCTATCAGGACACAGGCTTTTCCATAAGCAAAGATGGGCCGGGACACTGCCAGAGTCCTCCATAATGACCTCCAGTGAGCTACTTGTGTCCAAATCAAACTGTTGGACTATTGAGGGTGGCATGTGTATTGGTACCATTATATATTGGTACTTCTGCCCAGTAGCACCAAAGACTGTCCAGGGGCCCATCAATGGCCTGATTCAGGCTGGAAAAAGATCTCCCAGGGCACAATCTGCCATCTCATCAGAGGCATTCCCAGGCATTGTTGGTAATGCGTGCAGGTATGTGGGGGAAATACACACTATTGAGCCCCATTATGAGTCGTGATAAATTCATGCATGTTCGGTCATTCTGTAGTTTCAGCTTTTTACTTTGATTTTCAGGGTGATTTTGAATCCTTCTCTACATCCTTTTGTTCTCAATGACTACACAATGTAGATCAGTAAAGGGTTTTGAACTGGATCTTTTGGTACCGTCACTCAAAAGTTTACAATTTAAAATTTGATTACACAGAACTGAAGTTTTTTACACATCATAAATGTGGCTTAGAGTGTTTACTTACTAAAACCTAAACAAAAAAACAAATTTCTTTTTCATACTGCCAATGACTGTCCTAACAAAACTGTGTAAAAGCCAGACTCTATTTCACACCAGTAAACAAGAGATTAAGAAGTAATTATTTAGAGAATCAGGGATCTTTTAAATGACAGGTGCAGTCATGCAAAGAGACCCCTCATCTGGTGTTCAGGAGAAACAGAACACAAAGACACATACGCGTGCAAAGCATTTTTCTTTAAATTAAGATAGACTAAAAAAAAAGCAATAAAACCCCGTTACAACATACGACTGGGTGCACAAAATATTTAGATATCTATAGGAAAGTATATAAGGTCTAATAAATGTCCCTGCTTTGTAGATACTAAAATATTTTGCTGTGTAACATTTCTGTCACTACAAATGGTTTCTGAAAAGCTTTAGCAGTGACTGCAGATTTAGCAATAAAAGTTGGACATTCTGGTTTTACTATCATTTTGTCTAAGACAGACCAGTAAACACAATTCTTCTCACTATAATTAGCCTTTTTCTCTGAGGCTCTGAAGTAAGCCTGCCTGTCGTAGATTTAATATCCAGTGCTGTATCCATATGCGCTGCCCTTGTCTGGTCCCAGAGCATATAAACTCCCCTATTAGCAGCCCTGACTGCTTAATTATGCAGATTTTTTTGTACCCGCCTGCTTGTAAAATTAGTGTGTCTAACCTTTTTTTCCCCATTTTTTTTTTTGTTTGCACCATGCTGGCCATTCTAATGAAATCGACATAGGGGAAAGGGTGTGATTTGTAGTAATGGAGGTTGGATCACACTGACAATTTGTCCTTCGTGGGAGCTATGAAAGAAGTCAAATGCCTTTATCAGGCTCTCCCCTATCACTCCCAAGGTGATCTGAGCTTAGTTCCTGATGCTTCCTGAGTTTTCCTGAGGCTGTCCAATCAGCTCATCCACTAGGGAGCCTGGTCTAGCTTGCAAAAGTCTCTGTATCTAGTTACAGGACCACCAGGGACAGTCAACTAACCACCCCCAAGCCTTCTGATGAAAACCTTTTCTAACAAGGCCGCCCAGCGCCAATGAAATAACACACATCTGCATATCCACTGGGTCCCATGTTTCTTGTGCTCATGGATTATGTATCTTGCAGCCTCTAATAAAGAAATGCAGTTCTTTGTTTAATGTTTATCTTGTGCTTGTTAAGCAAATGCTAATGTTGTATCGGAATGCTTTAGTGCTATTTGGGTTTTGGGTGATTTACTACAACACAATCTGCTGTAGAGTAAATTTGGAAAGGAAAAAAATACTCCTACTGGTTTAGGGAAGAAAATAACAGAACGAAAATGAAAAGGAAAAAAAAAAAAAAAAAAAAAAGATGAAGCCAAATCCTCTCACTTGCTCCTATTATAATGTTGTCTGGCTCTTCTCAGGCAAAGCAATATTAGGCGTATTTTAGTAACAGACTTACTGTAGAAAAAAAAATCATGCTCATTTCACATTGTTCTGAATGGTTTATATTTTGATTTATTTTTTTTAAAATTGATTGACCGATCAGATATCATATTAACCTAAAGTATTTCCACCACAGCCACAATAAAAAAATAAAAAAAAATCTGAAAAAACTGCAGAGAAAATCCCCTCTGCATTCAAACATTCAACACAGACTTTGCCACCGAGGAGTCTACAACCTCTTGGTTAGAAGCCAGTAAGCAGATTTTAGCATTAGGAAAGGATGCCAGAGCACCCAGAGAAACTCGGACATGAGGAGCTCAAGAGTAACTGAACCCAGGAAATCTGTGACTCCATCACTGCAATTTCTAATCAGTTACTGTGTACTTTATGTCTAACATTTTAAAATGCAGAATATAGTTTATCTGATTTATCAGTTCTATTTATAGATATAACAGATGAGGTTCCTATGTTAAATAAAGAAAACATGAATGTACAGATATGAACAACATAGAAGAAACAAATGTCTAACATTAGCAGTCAGTAGAGAAGTGACTCTTTCATTGGTAGCAGTAGGACATTTTTCTTTTGAATTGGTGGTCAGTAGGTGGGAGATACCCCTGAAGGAATCACCCAACAACCTCGGGAGGAACTATGTGTTCCATGAAACCATGGTTAAGGAAGAAAAGTGTAGAAAACGATTTATAATCTGTCAGGTGTTTATTTGTCACCAGTTCTGCCTCATTGGGTAGATTTCTTTTAATTTCCTGTTCTGTAGACAAAATAAGAATCACAAGGGACTCTTTTCAAAGCAAGTTGTCACTGAGATAAGTGTCCCCAATGAAAGATTTATCCCCTATTCTTGGCCTACTGACAGCTTAAACTGCTTTGTTAACTCTTACTTTCATCACAGTATTCGTTAAGAGAAAAAAGTGTATACATTCCATTATTAAGAGAAGGAGGTTGTACTACTATAAATATTTTAAAAAGGGACTTTGAACTTTTTTTAGTTGGAGGTATTGGAGAGTAAAGTCAATGCACTGGATAAATTATAATATATGCTAAATGTTAACCAAACATACATTTGTTTTCAGCTGAAGCGTTTAATTTATAAGTTAAAATCAAACCATACATACCATTGAATCTGGTTATATAAATTAAAATATATAACAAATTCACAAAAAAATAATCTTACTAGTTTGCAAATTTTAAATTACAAGAAATGACTTGTGAATATTTGATGAATGCCATTTATTGTATATAAATATGACCCTGCATGTCAAACTCATTTGATTCTAATTACTGTGCTGAGCTAAGACAAAAAATACACCTACATAAAGACCCAAGATAGTGTGTGCTTTGCTACCAAGCACTGTGACAACTGGGAGGTCCACATATGGCAGTTCAGTATAAATTCAAAAAAAGACCTCACAGTCTACTCTATCGCCTTTTGTTGCAAATCTGGTGAAACAACAACAGCCCCTGCAGATGCAGTAAAATTATTCCAATAACATACCTCTTCCAAGTGCTGAATTCTTTTGACATGCATTAAGCCCGATGTTGAAGCCTATCTGGCAGCTGAGACCTACCAGCCCCATGCTGTTCTAGTCAAAGCCACTAGTCCAATGAAGCCAAAAACCTATAGTAAGGCTGCATACACAGTGCAATAATTGTCGTTGGAAAGGATCTTTCACGATCCTTCCCAATGACAAAAGACTGCACGATGCATGAATGAGCACTGTACATACAGCACAATTTTGCTCTATAGAGAGAGGAGAACGACAGAGCGGCACTTCGCTCTGTCCTTCACATTCATTAGGATAGTTCCTGGTCAGTGGATCTGCCGGGACATTCGTCCGGATGACGAGAGCTGTACACACGCCAGATTCTCGTCCAATATCAGCCCTAAGGTGATTATCGTTCGACAATCATCCGATGTGTGTACGTAGCCTTAGTGCCCGCATTTCCTGGTTTAGCACTGGTTTAGCAGATACTTTGTCCTTTATGAAAGGTTTAGGAATAACGCAGATATCTGAAATTTCTCTTTAATTAACTTTATTGTATAGTGGTTCTTTTAGGCTAGGAATGTCCTTCGACAACAAAATTATACTTAGCACATAGTTTATGTAAGAATCATTTTCTGCAGGTAGCTGTAAGCCATCACTATCCAAGGAAAAATAATTCTGTAATACATCAACAACAACAAGCTCCAGGGCACCTGTATTATAATGGTCTCTTTATTTCATCTAACACAAAGTCTGCTGTACTGGTTCTGCCAACATGCAACATACTGATAATAATTCAAACCGTCTAATCTTAGCAGGTCCTTTTCAAATCCCAGTGATGATCCATTAAGCCATCCATGAACTTAATCAAAATACAATTCAGATCATTCACATACCACCATATCGTACATTTTGTGCAAGGACTATAGCCCAGGAGGCATCTCCCTACACAAAGGGCTTAGTTTACAGACCAAACAGAATTGCAAACTAGTACAGGGAATATTCTGCTGTCAAATTTAAAATGATATATGTCATAAATATGCAAGATTTATTTATATTTGTCAGTCAAAACATTTAAATGCATATAGTCAGTGCAAAAGTCAGACTTTAGCATGCACAAAAGCAGACTGGCATGTGACTTTGTTGAAAATTCCAGATTACAAATACATTTCCTGTAAAAAAACAAAAAAAACAAAATAACACTAGAATACAGCTTCATACCTCTTCTAACCATAGTGTAGACAGTAACTGAATATTATGGTTATAAAAAGGGTGTTTGTAAAACAGGGTTCAGTATTTTTTTCATATTTATTAGACCATATCTTGCAATGAAAAAAAATAAATCTGGGTACTTTAGATTTTTAGCTTTGTTTAATTGTAAATAAAGCAAGAATACAAAGTGACTGTAACAAGAAATGACGGGGCTGCAATTGCTTTCAATCCTTTGATAAGTCCAAATGATTATTGCCTGGCTTCAGTACTTTAAAATCACAGACCTGGACAAGGCATGCTATAAATGAGTCACAACAGCCAGGGAACTAGCATTCCTAAGGAGAGGTCAGTAATGGCAGCTTTTATACTTCTCTCATGACAATGTCAGCATTAAGGAAAATGAATTGCCATCCATCTGCCACAAAACCATACATGCATGTTGCTGGTGATATGGCAAAAAGTAAAAATGAAATATCTGCAATGAAATAGAAAATACTACCCAACAATTGTCATTGGCACAGGTGTCCCTTTAGAGAGATGTCTCTACATCTCATCATGTAAGATGCTGCCAGTGGGAGATTTGCTTTAATTGTCAGACAAAGACAGACGGAAACTATTTCAAATGGAAGTGAAATTGGCGCTAATAACCTGACAGAGGTCCAAAGCCTTCTCCTAATCTATCATACCAAAAAGCACAAAAAAGTCCTAATTTTCAATTAATTTTAAAAAATCTTTTTCAACGATTCATTAAAAAAAAAAACCAACACATTGTACATAATTGCCAAATAAAATACCACACTTATCAAAAAATTATTTTACAATATTGGCCTAACCTGTGCAATATCCAAAAGAAGCACAAAACATGGTGGTTTTAGACTAAAATAAAGAACTTGTAATGCAAAGCTGACGCTAATACCAATCTCTTAATCACAGTCACAAAGGGTCAGAGGTTCCTTTCAGACAGAGTACATGATTTGTGGCTTTATTGATACTATTGCTGATAATCTCAGCAAAATGGAAACTTACTACTTTTGCTAAAAGTTAGGAGAAACAGGTCCAAAATGAAGTCAGCACATAATATTTTAAATGCCTTGCTACACAAAATGTTATTTAATCATGAATATTAAAAAGCCAGCTGAGGACCGGCAGTTTTGTCATTCCTGTTCCTAAAGCGGAACTAATCACCCTTTGCGGGCACTGGAATCTTTGCTTGGTCATTTTCTGGGTTCAGAATCTATGCCACAAACCCGGAAGACAACCTGTCTGGACATTTCTGTTGTTACCAGTTAAGGATTGCACAAAAATGGGAAGGGAACAATCTGTTCATTCAAAATTCATTTGGTTTTTATTCCCCAGCAAACAACAGCCCTTTCTATGTTCACATCATAGAATGTTAATTTACACATGAAAATGGTTGATTAGTGGGTGTTTTTCTGAGGATAAACTGATATATAGCTAGATAGAAGAATTAGGAATTCCCATGCACACCACTATAAAGTTAGAATGCATGTAACTAAAATCTAAACAGTCTTGTATTACTTTCCAGATTTCTAAAATGATGGCACAGTAACAGCTTTGTCTCAAAGGGTCCTATACAATAGATGACTGCAAAAGTCTACCACTGAAATATCACCCCATGGCTTCAGGCTTTAATAGAGAATGGGGGTATAGGTTCAATGATACTGCTGCCTCTCTTTTGCAGCCATTTTATGGGTATACCACTTAACACTTTTTGTTAATGCAATCACCAATAAAAAAGGGGCTTACATTTTACCAAACAGTCCCCCTCTCAATGCCTGTTGTCCCCAGGACAGCCACCATATCTGTCAAATCAAATTCAAACAGGAGATTTTCAGATTTAGATAAGTGACACTTAGTACTACTTTAGTTAGCTCTGATAACTAATGAGGTATAAATGTGCTTCTATAATCTAAGCAAATCTTGAGAGCAGAAAAGCAGAGGAGGAATCCTGCTGGATTTCCCTTAGCAACCTGACAGCAGCCCACAAGGTCGGCTAGCAGGAAATAAAGAAAATTATACCGTTGAGAATTATCAGCTAAATTATTTCAAATACTTAGGATTTTAACTATGCCTCCTATATCAGCAGTCTCTTGTTAGTCATACCAGTCATGGAAAATACGAGTGATGTGTCAAACAGGTTTTGGGAAATGTAGGTCTTATGACTACCTGTAAAAAACAAAGCCACAGAGAAGGATGAAAGCTTAAAGAAATGACATACTTTATTTTGCAGTGTTATTAGAATATTTGATGTAGCAAGATTCATTTCATTTCACAGCCCTATGACAATAGAATTTAACAATTAACAGGTAATGGGAAAAAATTCTCAGCAATTAAAAAATATAATTTTCTGAAAGAGAAAAACAGCACCAAACATCAGCAAGCACCTTGGAGACAAGGAGCACATCTTCCACAGGAGGTGTAATGCTCTTCATTGTGATGGATTGCACAGGCCTCAGGAGAAATACTAAGATAATGAAGGTATATACTGTGGAGACCCCCAAAGGTCCTTGTTGATTGAATAGTCTCAAGCAAGGTGCCAGGAATTGGATTTTCTTTACAGAATGGTTAATCACAGAAGCACCTTTTAAATAACTACTAAATATAGTTACAAGTACACGTACAAAGCTACAATGCACAAAACTAACGGCTTTTACTTTGCAAAGATAAGATCAGGTCAATATTTTTCTTCTTAGTGATGCAAAGCTGGTAGACATTAAAGACAGGTCATTGTAGTGACAGGTTATATCTCTGCATCATATTTTGACCCATAGTTATCCAATGGTCACTGCCATGTCACCTCATGTTTTCAGCAGGCAATCATCTGGATGTCTATGATTATCTTCAGACCTCTACAGACACCACTAACCAATTATTATTCCATAAAAAGCAGATTGTATAAACCTGCAGGTTAACTATTCTGAGACAACACTAGAGAAGACCGTGTATTCAGAGTGATTACACATTTGTACTACTACATTACACACGTGACTTTTAGTTGAATGTTAGAAAGTCACCGGTGTTTATTTTGTATGCTCTGTTGTATTGTTTTTATGAATATTTGTATACCAGTATATGCACTATTCCATTCTTTAATAGAAAATCATACGGTTAAATGCATATTAGGCCAAAACCTTCTGTTTCCTAGTTTTGTATGGATCTGGAAAAGGGTGGATCTTGTTTTTACAGATAACCATGGCTCAAATAAGGCCAACCTAATGCCAACAACTGTTGGCATTTAAAGGGAAATTATGCAACAAGCACACATATTAATTAAAATTTGACAGTGGATCTAGCTTTCCCCCTACTATTCTTTGCAAAAGCATTTTTTATGTCTGCAATTTCTGTTGGAGAGTTCACTTCCTGCTTGGTAAAATGCTGTTAGGCCAGAAAGAAAGGGCAAATATTTCTAACAAAGTCCTGCCACAAGTAAAAAAATAAAAAATAAAAAAAATAAAAAAAAATGGTCATGCAGCCCTTTCAATGAACAATTATGGGATTGAGAATTTTTTCAACTGTTTATCAAACTATCTTAAAAAAAAATATTTTGTAAAAAAAGTTACACCTCCTCAAAATTTGAATACCATATAAATTAACAAAAAAGTTTTGTCCTAAAGCCTTATGGCACATTAACTTTATTTCACCCCGGAGCTATCAAAGCTAGCACATAGTCTGGATGCTTAGTCAATTGAGCAGCACATTTTATTACTTTTGAAGAATCAGAATAACATATGAACACCATTTACAAAAATAAAAATCTATCACTCCACAAAACTGGTCAGACACTAGAGGGTCACAGTAGAGGAGCATCGAAAATAATGAGCGGTTTGTGCTGAGGTCCCGAAAGAGCATCATTATTTCCCCTTTATTATATTGCGAACGCCTATCACTCTAAAATAAACCTGACATTTTTAGCTGGTTTGGTGCGTAAATCTTTTTGTTTTTCCCTTTAAATTGCCTGCATTAGAGGTGGTTCTTGAAAGCTACTCACTGGGGGGTAGTGGAGGAAAACAAAAACAGATGCAATCCAGCAGTCAACCTCTAGCACATCCAGCCATTACTCTGTGGCTTGTAGGATTATACAGTGGTCAAAAGGTTATTTGAATGGGCTCTCGGAGGAACGTGCCTCCTACACAAACAAAAACAGGAACATTAACATCTCCAAATTCAGCACATTTTCCATCGCTAAATCGGAGGCTCCGCTGGACATATTTACAAGAGGACACTAAAAAGACAAAGCCAGCATTCGCAATTTGAAAAACAAAGATAACCAAGAGGTATATTATAATTTTATAGGTACAATTTGTACCTATCTTCTCGTAGATGAGAGAGGTGGCACGCAAGCAACGGATCATTAAGCTGGTGTGTGAAGCCAAAGGAAATTAACCAGCTGCTACAAGAGCCACCTAGCCACCTTTCTTATTCTCGATGATAAAGGCATGCCAATTTCACATAGAAGAGCTATAAATTACAAATAAAAAGTCTGTTACCTTCATATATTGTGGTCGATCAAAGGAATTCACTTATCCATGACAGCCTCCTGAAGCATGAAAATGGGAGCTAAGTATTCTATTCTGCCAGTTGGCATTAGCTACGCAGTGTTAAGTTATCATCAGCTGTGCATAAAACTTGCGCAGTTGATGTCATTTCAGTCACTGCTAACCTGGTAATATCAGGCATATTTAAACAAAGGCAATGTGACTCCGTAATGACATAATTAGTAGGTTTGAAAATGATCTGCAACTGACATTATAACTATTCAATTATGATTATATGATAATGGAAATAATAGCAGCAAAGAGAGTTTAGCGGACATCTATTAATGTACCTGGATATCATTTTCTAACAATACCAAGAATATAAATGTGCAGCTCTTTGCCCAATCCTGTACTTAATTTTAACATGAAGTTAGCTTAGAATCTGATTTTGAAAAGTATACAAATGTAGACAATCAACTTGAACTGTTCTGTAATCACAAATACTTGTTGAAGATTGTATTACTTTTTGCAGTGTTGTATGTGTGCATAATAACCAACCCCATGCCGAGGGGAAACATTAGCTTTTAGCTGAAGGGGATTACAGTCTGAACGCACATCTCTGGCCTACAGCATTTAAATCTGTAAATTCTTTTATATCTAAAAATACTAATAATTGGTGCAAATCATATAAAGGATCCAACAAGGAGATAGATTCACTATTGTTCGTTTTTCTTTCTAATAAGGGAGATAAATTGCCACCATGTCAATAAGCCATAATTAACTTATGTCTAAAAAATTGACAACACTTGCCATATAGCTTATCCTATAGACAACAAGAAATGAAGGGGTCTGAAAAAATATAGAACAAAACATCTACAAAATGCAATATATGACAATAACCTGACACTCAATCATGTTCAATTTGCGATAAACAAAAACATGCCCTTTTTACCAACTTAGACCTGCAGTAACAAGATGTTCCGGCACGGAATATTTTTTTTTATGGATTTACAACAGGCATGGGCCTTTTTTAGGTGTCCACCTCACTGTATATGGGACACTGACACTTTCCTATTGAAATTGCATCTGAAGGGTCTTCCCAGAGAGCCTGCAGGTGATAGCAAAGGTGAGGGAACCATTGAGCACTAATCCACTCCTAGTAATATCAGGCACATCTGCAATGCTGGATCAGGGCTCCTCGGTCAAAGATGACTTGTTTAGTCAGGTATAACTTCCTTTAAATACCAGGAGAAGTTAAAATGAAATGTATGATCAGGATCATATCACCAGGATCAGATGGATAAAGCGCCGAGACGGGTGTCACTGAACGCGACGTCATGATGAAATAACCCCACCTGTGAACATCAGTCCACTTTCCCCAAACTAGTTTTTCCTGGAAATACACTTCAAAAATAAAGTTGTTCTGAGGAGCCGCTGAAGTGGAGAACAGGCCAGATAAAAAAAGAATAATGGGCCGTAGTTTGCCCATGCCTGTACTAGCCCATACATCTATTCAACAGCAAGAAAGTTCTTGAAGAAGGAAGTGTTAACTATCAGTATTGCATTAAGCAGACATTGGCACCAATAAGAAACTGCAACCTTGCCATGCTTAAAAGTCGCGTCTTCCATCACAAAATTCCTCTTTAGTCATAGAACATAACCACATATAATAAAGCAGAATACTAAAGCCAAATGAAAAATAAACATCCTGTATTTAATAAAAGCAAACCGTCAGCAATGTCCTACACAAATTTAGGATTTTGCAATGGGCAAAGTGTGCAATCCCCGGAAATGCTTTTTGGGAACTCCGAACTGGCGACATGTCTGTCTGTATTATCTGTAGGACGTACTAAATACGTAAATTACAGATTAATGAAATATTGCAAGGTATGCTAATAAACTAATCTTACAGAACGCGTGTACTAGTGACTACTTCCAGGGCCGTGGAGTCAATTCTTGGGTACCTAGATTAGGAGTTGGCAAATATGTAATCTCAGATGACTATTAAACTAAAGCAATGAAGTAATGCAATACATGTTAAAACAATTTTACAAATAATTATTACAAAATTTGGGTTAAACTGCCAATTTTCAGAGGGATTAAAGCCCAGTAAAAAGTGCAATCTGCTGTTCATACGTCACTTTATTTTCAAACTATATATTCCAAAAATGTTTCATTTGATCATTTCAATACGTTCAATAGGTGTAAACATGTGTAACTATTGTCAGCCAGCACTAAGATCAACTCCACGTTAGTTAACAACTGACTTAGCTCATGATCGTGAAAGTTACCCGATTTATAAAGTTTGTGTTTAAATAATTTATTTCTGATTATAGAGTACTACCATATTTTACATATACATTATCTGTATCCACTGAGAAGAACGAGGTGCACAAACCAGAGTTGTTGTCTCTTTTGTAAAGTCTGTTCAGATAGTACATGCAGAATGCATAAATGATAATCTCCCTCATTTGCCCTTAGAATAACTACACAATGCCCTTGAATGTACTTTGAATCAGATCACCCACAAGGCGGCCTGT
Source organism: Pyxicephalus adspersus (assembly GCF_032062135.1). NCBI lineage: Eukaryota > Metazoa > Chordata > Amphibia > Anura > Pyxicephalidae > Pyxicephalus > Pyxicephalus adspersus. Next base: position 43,881,923 of record NC_092862.1, on the reverse strand, counting down.
GCTCTCCACACAGTCTCAGTATTACATTATACACAACAAAAACCCTGCTGAATGGAAAAGGAATCTGGCCATTATCCACCACTTGCCAGACTAGTAACAAACCATTGAGGAGGAATTATTTTGATGTGTGGGCATGCTCACTTCAAGGTCATCATTTTCTTTAATGAAGAACATGACATTATAGTGACATACCCTAGTCAAGATCTTTATTTCTTTGCAGGAGTACCAAGTGATATTGTATCATTAAATATGGTAAGAGAAAACCACATACTAATACTACAGCACTAGAATCTAAAACCAAAGTCTTGACCAGTTTTAGTGTTTAAGCTTATTTCATGTGTGTGGTACAAGTGCCAAGCATGTAGTGTAGATAGCACTTTAGGTGTGGAAATAGATGAAGCACAGAAAAGATTGAACTAATTATTCTGTCAGATAAGAACACAAACTTTCTGATTGCAGGAGACTTTTTTTCCAGTGTGAAATGATAGCAAAAAATGTGTCAGGTTAAGACATGGCAGCACATTCAACGTTTGTTAAAAGTGTCATGGGAATTAAATTGAAACTGTTAAAACTGACACTATTGGCTTTTGTTAACACATTAAGGATGGGAAGTCTGCCAGGCTGCATAGCCTCTAAAGCATCAGAGCTGTTAAGTCATCTGGAAGACCAGAGGAAAAAAAATAGCATTTAATGGCGCTGACACTAAATTCATATTATCATCCGAGGCCAAGATACTATTTTAGAGTAACTGAAGACTTTCTCTCTGAATAGGTTTCTGATAAGACCAATGAAGTGTTTAAAGCTATGTATTTATATACTGGCTCTTGTGCATCAAGCGGCAGTAACACTTATAGCATGGTGATATTGGGAGTTTCAAACGTGATCACAGAAATGAGATCACAGAAATGAGATCACTTCTTGGTTCATCAAAGAAAATATTAAAAAAAAATGATTACAAGGCTGATACAGCATGCAAGGACCCAGAGTGAAAATTTTACCTCCATAGTGAACTGGACCAATTGAAAGGGCAGGTTATTTGTACTTCTTATCAACTGTATTTTACAATACCAAAAGAGAGCAAACAGGAAAAGTTCTATGTTGGGGTTTATGTTCACTTTACAGAATTTACAACCACATGGGCAAAATTAAGTCGACGTTTGCTAGCACAAACTTGAGCTACAGTGTAGGACTTTTGTCTTTAGTTTCATAAAGCTCTTCAAAGTGGCAGCCTACTCATTAAACCTCTAAATCTCTTCATTTTCTGAGAAAGGGGGTCACTCTACACTTCCATATCTACTAGATCTTTAGTACGAGCACAAAAGATTTCAGCAGTAAAAAATTTGGCGTTTAAGAGATACTCCTTATTTTCTAATCTAAAGATGCAAACCTAAATTAACCATAACGAAGAGATGCAAAGCCATTATTGAAGGTTTGCATCTTTAATAAATTGAGTGATTCAAAGGTTGTTTCCTAAGCTCCAAACTTGCTACAGAGATCAATTGCTAACATGACTTAATACTTCTAGATTTGTCCAGAAGGGAGCCATGTAAAGCTGGAGAGCTGGCGTAAGCCAATATTTTTCTTGGGAGAAAATTGAGATTTGAACAATAAAACAACCTGAATTGGGATTCTTGGCACACTCCTGAAAATGATAAAATTATGCTTTGAAGTGTGTTTCCAGGCAAAACTATTTTGGAGAAAGTGAACTGATGTTCATGTTCCCATTAGGGTGAATATTCCTTCTATTGTTTTCTACTGACTATTTTCACTTGGAAAAAAAGGTGAACCCAAAATTGTAGAATAAGAGATGAAATGTCTTCTAATGCCCACACCTATTCCAGACACAACACCTACCTAAATTTCTTTCTTTCCTCCACCTACCCGTTGAGTCTCTGGGACAAGAAGTAAAGGGAAAATTTCCACAGTGGTACATAGACTGCACATAGCAAATTGACAAAGGTTTTAACCCTTCCCTACTCTCTACAAAACTAAAAAGAAAATTGTGGCTATACATATACTACCAAAGAGAGATTTTATTGATCTTACTAAAAGGGTTGTATTAGGTATAAAAAAATCTACTCTAAGTGGAGTTTTCTTTTACTAAAATCTTAAGATTAAACTCCAGACTTTGTTCATACTTTAGTGTGCTGGACTAATAACTGCACAACAGTAACATCAGCTAAAGTTTGTTAAAATATGACCTTGACCTCCTTTTACTAATTTAGAAGGTATGTAGTTAAAAGAAACCATATTTTCTCCATTCCACTACTTTGATGTAAAGCAGTGGTTTTATTTTACGGATTATTTGCCAATTGAATAAGTACATTTTAGAAAAACCCACATGACTTCACTAAAGTACAAACATTCCCATTGGAATACAGTTTTTTTTTACTCTAGCATGCATTTTGCTGCAAAACGTATCCCTCACATTCAAAATTTAAATGCATTTTATTCAAAGGTGTCCTTGCTATTACCATTAGTTTTATGTATTGATGTTTTGCTTAATTTCCCTAAATATGGAGATGTTGGAAAATTTATTAACAAGCAAATTCTGTGTCATGCCCTATTGGCATATTTCATGCATAATAATGCCTGCAGATCAATTAGTGATCTTCAAACCTTGAAGAAATTCATTTGCAGAAAGTTTGACTAGGAAAAATGAGCATTTATAGCATAACATGTTCCAAACATATAGTTGCCAGAGAGCAATACGAATATTTAAACACAGTAAATTGAATGTAGAAAGAAAATTTTGCTGCAAGAATTTTATAGATCAAAAATATAAGAACCGTTTAGAGAAGCTAAAATGTAATATTATGGTTGCACAAATCTATATAATCCGGAATTGAAGTATGAGTTTTATTCACTGCCAACTAAATGGCCCCTAAGCAAATACAGGGTAAATTCTTTGTAAAGATACCCACACATGGAGGTAAAATAAATACCTAAATTAAAATGGTTGCAATTTGCAATACCTATCATTGCATTTTTAAGTATTATATGGTATAAGCTCTCTTCTGTTTATTACTGAGCAAACTTAATTCTGAAATGGTGAGAAGAGTGTTTCTGCAGGGTAAAACAATGGCATTTGAAGATGTTGGATGGGGGTAGGTGCAGAATGTTGGCACTTTAATGGTGTTAACGTGTCTGATGCGTAGCAATATAAAAGCTAATATGAGGGCATTTACTAGCCAAAAACTACCTGAACTGTATCAATATATGGAAAATAGGATTTGTAAAAAAAATAATGACTGTGCAGATGTCACGCTCAATAAGATGTTACCACAGAAATAATAAACATAAGTTAACTTGTTTGCAACAGATTCCAGGAGTATTTTTATCACCTTTCTATCAGATGTTTTAAAAGGAGCATTGATGCTTGGTTTGGGTGTTTGATAGTGAATCAAGGAATCCATTGCTTCACTGACAAGAAAAGGCACATTTTTAAAATAACACCCTAAAGGCAATGATGAAAAGGTACATAAACCCAAGCAACTACATAAATAGTGGAAATACATGTGGGGGTGCTGAATTACCTGTTAGATATGTGACCCTTTGCAGCTTGAAACACAACTATTCCAGTAAGGTCTCTAATGCAGCTATTCCAGAACCACTCAGTACCAAAAAAGAGGCAGGGGTTAAAACCCACAAGGTCATCGGTTTGCTCCATCTTTTGCTTAGCCAATTTTGCAATCTGGATATAAGTGCACCACTGCAGAGCCTAACTTACTCCTTACACAAACCCTCACAGTCTGTGTGCTTTTATATGAGGTATTACAGGAGGAAGTTGTGAGCACTTATCCAAGTTGCATTTAAAATATATTATTTACATATAACTGCTGAATGTTACTACTTGTAAATGAGAAAAACATGATGACAGCTATGTTGGAGCATCCTGCAATGAATAAGGAGCCCGGTATGGGTCTTTCTGATGAGAAGTAAATGCTCATGGGACTCTGAAGAAGCCCATACCTGCTGCTGGTCGCCTGTAACTGGAACCATAAATACCAGATTTAGCTGTAGAAGTAACTATTAAAAAAAATAGACATACATGAAACATGTATACAGAAATTAAAATAGTGCTCTTCAAATTTTCTGTGCCCGTTGGTGGTGACTTAAAACATTAGCAAGACAATCAAAACATGGAAAGTAAACCCTTTGTTTTGTTGGACACTTGGGTAATAATTACCAACATTGGATACTTTATGCAATATATTAATGGCAAAACTAAAAATCTCAGGTGGTCCAATGGTTATGGCAAAAGCAAAAAATGCAAACCTCGTAAGTATACAATTGCTGTAAGTAATATTTTTTGAAGTTATTTTTTAAACAAGTAAGACTAACACAAAGAAAAAAAACTAGAGCATTCAATTATAATTCAGAGTTGAGGACCAGAAAAACACATTTTCAAATCTTCCCTATTACCAAGTTAATACATTGATTTTAGTTACATTTTTTATTATTGTTGTTTACAGAGACTGATTTCTTACAGCTAGGAAAGAATGAACTTTCAGCAGTGCTAGACTCGCTCTCCAGAGTACAGAACAAACAGAGAAAAGGGGAAGATTTTGCAATAACCAAGGAGACTGTAGATACTTAAGGTTGTTACAAATTATTATCCACAATAAATCCAGCTGTCATCTTTCATACTACACAACCTGAAATTTTATGAGCAAATTGTCCCACGTTTGCCTTAACAAATGCAGCTCAATAATTTATATCAATAACACAGTAAATATTTCTGCGATACTATGGAAGTGCATTTTTGTTAGCTTATAATTACAAGAATGATGCAAATGAATCCCTTGATTTGCTCGAATATCCCTTGTTAGCGCCACAGACCTCTTTGCCTCTCTTGTTTTTCTCAAAAGCAATTTAGAAAATGCTTGTATTTGAGACAAAAGAAGAACATTTGGTGAAAGAAAATTCATCATTAGGTATCTAGAGGTTTGTTAATAGAAAAGGAAACTCCCACGGTGTATCCTAGTGCTCAAGCCAGACACACATGCTTAGGACCAGCAAGCTGCCTTCACAGTGGGCCAAAAGTCATTATCATAATTTTATATTACATAGACTACATTGAAAATTTAATATATCCTAGCAAAAAAGAGACAAGAGACATTTTGCATAATGCTTCTGTGTGCTCACTGTCTCTCTTGCTACTCTTTTAGCCACCCCATGCAGATAATCACACCAGGAAAAAGAAGTTCATTACCTAAGCCAAATCAAAATTAGGCTTTGCTTTTTTGATAGGGAACTTCATTAGTAAGCCCTGTCTTGTACAGCAGGGAGATTTGATGAATCTATCTTGGAGTAATAATTTGGTACAATCAGCCACAGTTTGGCTTAAAGCTTTACAACTCTATTAGCTGAACTGAGACAAAGAACTACGAAAGCACAAGGTAAATGGCTCTTACTTTTTATTTACTACATCATTAACTTTTAAAATGACCATTATTGGCAAAAAGAATAAAAGGCAAAGGTATCAGGAATGAAAATATTCACTTATTTATTTCAACAGCAAAAAAACAAACAAAAAAAAAAACGATTGTGGAAGATACTGTATTGTATGCTTCTGCCCGAGTGTGATCTTCAGGAAAATATGCCAGAAGCCTATGCTGGGAGCAACAGTTTCTCGAAGCATTGTATACTAGCTAAGAAAGTAGCAACGCTAAATCCACTCGCTTCAACCTGAACAAACAGCATGTGATATTTGAATGTGGGAATGGTTTCTTCCATCAGAAGTATCCAAAACATTTTTTCCTTTTTTACATTTTTTGGGGCCAGTTTACAGTGTTTCTCACCCGTTTCTGCGCAGTGCATTACGCCTATCAACGTGCATTCTTTTGTGTGTTAATGTGCTTTACACATAGCCACTCCATTCGAATAGGATGCCAACACAAACATCTAAACATTTTTATAATGTTGGCAAACCATCAAAATAGGAGGATTCTTTGGGGTGCTAAATAATTCCTGCGCCCAAAACTATGTAGGTATGTATGCAAATAGCACCACATCTTGCTTAATACTGAAATCAGCATAAAATGAAGAAGAAAAAAAAATATGTTTAGCTAAACTTGCACTGATGCATTGAAATAGTAAGCATTGTTGTCCTCCCTGCTTGTAGAGTCTGGACCACAAGATAGTGTGCCATTGTTACCTATATTGGCACTGTCATCTTTGCGCATTTAATGCCAGTGCCCATGAAACGTGTAGCTCTTTGTTTGCCTTAGGGGTGCAGGACGTGCCTGTGACAAAGGCAATAATGGTAAAACAAAGAACTTTCTCACAAATGTGGAACATTGGGGGAATGAAGACATGGCATATGTACTTGTTAAAATTGTTAAATAGAGTTTATATGTACTTTAATGACTGATTTTTATAAATTGTAGGCAACTGAATGGATGCAATGTAAACACAGAAGGGTTCACCTAATGTTCCTAGATAAACAATTGTAAAAATACCACAAGGGGATACAACGTTCTACTTTCACAGTAGACAAGCAATGCATTGTTAAATCTAATACTTAGTACGGGACACCCAGTGAAAATCCGTTTTAGTCATCATAATGTTTAATAGAAGTTAAATAAGTGCCAAGTTAGACCCAGTACCTGTACGGATCACTATAAAAGTTAAGATGGCTTCAACAGCCATGGGAACCATATATCCCCCCCGAGTCAACACCTGTAAAAACAAGGCTGCCATGGTAACGTAGGAGAAACCCATTCACAGCCAGCTGTTGTCCACTCGGTTCCAAGTTCTACACTGTTTTTAAGATTACAGAGCCACAGAAAGGAAGAGTAATGGATGATCCCTATAGATCTTTTTGTATAGAGACTACAAATTTGAAAAGGAAAGTCAAGAATAAATACTCTAAGAAAAATACTTTACAAATAGATGAATCCGGAAAGGAAAAACTCATTACTTCTATAAAAATGAACATTTTAAAAAAAGTTCAATTCAACTTTAAAAAATGCGTTACCAAATAATGCTAACAAAGAAGATTCTGCTTGAGTTGATAAATTATATCCAGCAAAAATCATACCTTTATGCACACAAATCTTTTCAAGTGGTTGATAATAAAGCAGACTGATACTGTGTTTGTGTGTTTTTCTGTGTTTCTAAATGTCTTGCTTTACTAATAAAGTTAAATTAAATCTAAATTAGGTCTTTCCCAACCATAAGGCAATGTTAGTCTGACATTTTTGATGAAGAAAGGGACAGCACCTGGGCCCTGGTTGGTAAGAGTATTAGGCCCGATTTATTGAAGCTCTCCAAGGCAAGAGAGAGGATACACTTTTATCAGTGAAGCTGGGTAAATCAGCACACCTGAAATGGATCTGGTCCAGGACTGAAAACATTTGCTAGCAATAAGAAAATGGCTTTTAAGAAATCCATTCCAGGTTTGCTGGATCACCCAGTTTTACTGATGAAAGTGTATCTTTTCCAGCCTTGGAGAGCTTTAATAAATCAGGCCCATTTCATCTAGGACATACTGTGACCATGATCCCACCTAACACTGAGGCCACCTATTACGCCACCTGAGACATCTTCCACGTATTCCAACTAGACCAATTAAGTGACCTGATACCAGAATACCAATGTCATCTACAGATGGTAAATACATTTTAATGGGGGCATCAAATGCAATGCAAAAGTATAGAAAAAAGTTTTCCAACGTCAAGAGATTGAGAGCTGAGACATGCAAACATTCTAGCAGTATATTTAAAATTTAGTAAGGTTTGGATTAAAAAAGAATAAAAACTATGCTGTTTATAGATCAATCAATGCCTGTTTGTGACCCTCAATAACTGGCGTAAGACAACCTAGGTTAAGAAGCGCTCATGTCTGTTACCTTTGGTAGTTTGCCAAGACTGACAATTATCTGGTTTACTGCCCTCAGATGGCTTAGGTAAAACTAGTAATTCTGCAGGCAGACTTCATATGTAGTAGCCCTCAGCAATATATTTGAAATAGATGAAGTAGGAGACAATAACAGCCAAGATCATCTGCAGAAAGGGCCAAAGTTTGGTTGGCAAATAACTTGCAGAAAACAATGGGAAATTATGCTAAACTCTGTTCAAATATGAAAAGCACAAATTAATGTAGCTCTGTAATCGTTATTTATCAAATTTATCTTCTAAAAGTAGGCAGTGCAAGTGCTTGAGTTTGATATGCAATCCTTCTACAGTAGAGATCTGAGGGGAAGAAAGAGAAGCAACATGAGGAACCAATCAGTTGAGTTTTAGTTCAGAGTAGCGTATTCTGATACCAGTTCACCACTGTAGCTTTTCCATGTCCTTACAAATGATAGGGTGGGGAGAAGATCTAAGTGAAAGTGAAGCTGCAACACATTACAAGCCCTCTTCCCTACTAGATATAGGTGTGTTGTGTGGATTGACAAATACAATATCTTTCAGAAAAAGAAGCTCTGACATATGTATGTTATTTTGTGTGTATTTTGCTGCTTTGCCTTGAGCTCAGCTTCTTGTCATCTGCTTGTCCTTTCAATATCTCTTCCAGGTCTTACTAATTTGGCTGTACATTGGAAGATAAACTTTTGTCAAAACTTCTGCAGAAATGTTTGGAAAACCTATATATAGATTAGGGAAAATAAAATAAACCCATTCCCTAGCTGACCATCAAAATAAAGTTTGAATCTGTCATATGACAGAATCAGCCCTTTTGCAAACCACTTCAGCTAAATGGTTAAATAAAAAAAAAAAATTTGATTTTGTAGGAAAATATTGGTGAATTCAACCAAAACCATCTGTGATAAGTGGTTAAGGCTGGGTCTACATGGACGTTTTTAAAAGTGCATGTAAACGTTCCTACTGCGTTTATATGCTTGTCTTTAAAACAGTGTAAACCTTTTTTTGCTGTGTTTTTCCGTGTTTTACCGTTTTTTTAATGCGTTTACGTTTCAAGTTCTTATAAACGCAGGAAAATGCGGGTAAACGCTGGAAACCCAGTGAAAACACCCCACTGAACTAATTTTTGGGCGTTTCCCAGCGTGAAACACACGGTTTTAAATTTTTAAACGTTGCAAGCAACGTTATAGAGAACGCTCATAAACGTGCCTCAAGGAAATGTCCTCATGTAGATTAGCCCATCGGAACGCATGGGAATTTCAAATATGGGCTCCTAAAGCCTCAGGTTAAATGCTTGGGAAAACGTCCTTGTAGACTAAGCCTAAGCTATGTATATTGCCAGCAAAAGATGGAAACTTGGAATCAAGCAGCTCAGCCATTGCTGCCAAGTAACAAATGCCTTATATCAGAAAATGAAAGCCGGATAGTGAACCATAGCAGAAAACATAACTAGCATACTGCTATTCTGTCCAAACAATACACCTTCTTGCCTATACTAATATATATGGACAAAATGTATGAGATGTGAACCTGAAGAGGCATATACCTCATCAATAGAATATTTAGCTAGGAGTCTATTCATCATAGGTAATTGTCTATTTGGAGGATTGAGAGCTTTAGTTATATTATTTTCAAAAAAACATTTTGCTGTCAAAGATTAATAAGGAAATCAAGGGTAGCATTTGTTTAAAAAAAAAGAAGTCTACCAAACAAGGTGATCTGAGCTACAGGTACCTTACACCAACCTAAATATGACATACCCATCTGCAAAATTTAAGCAGCCTTTATTATCCATATCCATGCTGTTCATTTGCAGAAAACTGCATACAATCCACAGTTAAGTAACAAAGGCAGCAATTATTATTAAACCTAAGCACATATAATCCATGTTTGTTGTATAGAAAAACTCCAATGCATGGAAAGAGTGTGAACAAGCTAGCAATATAGCAATATATTAAAGTTGGCTTTTTATATGCTTATTTTACATAAAGGTGCTGATCAACCCTCTACCACAGTACAAAGAACTGGGCTTATGGTATGATGCTGATTTTAAACACCAAAATCAAAGATCAAGAAAACTGGTAAGAAAACAGAGAAACAAATTGTGTCTATAGAAGCTATGTCTAGTAGAAGCAAAGATTAAATACAATTCCATTCTTTTTTTCTCTGTCTCTCGCTCCACACTTTATGTCCGCTTAATAGAGCTAAGCAGCTAACCAGGTTCCAAGCAGTAGACAAAATAGCATTGTGGGATCACATTAGCTCGACAGCTGCTTTATGGCTGTAGCTTCCAGACCAATTTATTTAATATTGATCTTTAAACAAACAACACTACAAATAAATTTGATCACTCAGGTCCTGAGACTTCACATCCACACAAGAGGCCATACTGTGTAAAAAAAAAACACTGGCTGTGTTTTCTCCTTTGATTCAGTTGTCTTTGATCCTTTCACATATCAAAATGCCTTTACAGCAAATTAAAACAAATTCAACCTTTCACATTGTCATTTCTGAATGAGGAATTCTTCTATCACTGGTTTTACAAACATGTTTAACTCCTTCAGGCTCAGTAAAACATTGCTATTTAATTTTCACAAGGTGAGATATCCTACATTAAAGTACACCTGTCATAGGAGACGTTGTATGTTGGCATTGCAAACTTCTCCCTCCCTGGATGTCATGCTGGTGCTTTGGCTTCAATACTCAGAGTCACTGACCTGGAACAAGTCTAAAGCTAAGGAGTGCTGACTTTTCTCTGACTTTCATTTGCTGCTTGCAAGATTATCACCTCCCTTTTGTGTCTGGGTAAAAATCATATTCACAGGACACACAATGTCCACAGGTCTGCCTAACCAAACATATAGGGGAAAAAGGGTACAGCAGTTTTATACGCCCACAAAATATGTCATTAACAGCAACATCTATGTTACTGATCAGCTCCAGTTGGTACAGTATAGTTGTAGTTTCCAACAAATTCTTATCAAAATCTCTGGGGTAAAATGAAAACTGTCATATCACAGTTTCATTTTGACCCCAGACAGTTTTGCAAAGTTTACAGCAGTACCAGACAATTGGATCATACAAATTTTAACAAATGTGTATATATATATATATATATATATATATATGTTGAAAAATAGAAAAGTCCATCATGTTCAACCACTAGGGAAATAAATATAACCCAGATAAAAACCCCATAGACATAGCTGATCCAGAGGAAGGCAAAAAAAAAACCCTGGTACAAGTTACCCCAATGGGAAAAAAAAAAATAGTTCCTGATCCCGTAAGGCAATCAGATGTTCCCTGGCTAAACAGTCTCTTTTATCTTTACTTTAAAACATTAATACGCAGTTATATTCTGTGCTTCTAGAAAAGCATCCAGCCTTTTTCCTAAAGCAATCTATAGTACTTGCTGAAACTACTTCTACATTTTCACAGACCTTCTGTCAAATCTTTTAAAGCACGGTATTGCGGCCAGATCTTTATGCCAATGGTCAGATACATTCTTGCTTCCTTACATATCAACAAATTTTAGTTAATATGTATGTTTATGCAATTTTAGTGTGAAAACACATGATGGGAGTCTACACTTCAACATGCACACAAAATCACTAAAATCATGAACTGATCATTTACGGTTACCGATAGAACCCAAGATGAGGTTTGACATGTGCGCCAACAAACTTTGACAGGCGTACCGCCAGGGAATCAAAGCAGATGACTGGCTGGCACTGGACATAGCTTTTCTACATTTAGTTTTATGTTCAACTGCAGCTAAAGAGAGCATTAAAGTTTAACTGTTGTGAATTGAATTCTAAACACCCAAGTAAAACAGACTCTCATTAAACCATTGAGTCTACCCTTTCTCCTGACTTTAGGACTTAACTACATACCCTCTACACAACACTTGACCCCTAAACTAAGAGATTAAAAAAAAAAAATTGCCCTCTCTAATTCACCTGGTGACCATTGTTCCAACTACAGAAAGTTATATAAAAATCAAAACTGCGGGGTTGTCATGGGTTTAGAATTCCAAGTCGGAACACATGATACAGATGGTGTACCTTTGATAATCACCCATAAACCTAACAATCCAGTCATCTTCGAATGCCATTATAAAGTTCAATTTACCTAGCACAAGGGGGACTTTCATATTTCTTAAAATATGCAGTATCTATTGAAGCAATAAATAAAGAACATTATGTAATGAAAACCTTAACCCAGATGCGGTACCAAGTACTTCCATTTTCCACATAAATCAAATGTAAAGAAAGGTATTTTTATACCAGTTTATACTGATATATTGATCAGCTAAATGTCATGAACAACAAACTTGGCTAGTTATGGACACCTCATGGCTTTTCTGCATTGAACATAGTCAGATAATTAAAAAACAAATGTGTCAATGCATATTTACAATTCACTGATCAAATAAATTTCTCATGAATAACAAGTGTCATGCAAGAACTTAAAAAAGTTAAATCTTTGTGAAGAGCTAACAGATAAGTGACTGCACAGTGTAAACAGATAATTAGAGGGAAGAAAAGCTGTCATCTAACAACTGCTTACTGTTCCCCTCACAGATTGAAGCTATTTCTGGTCTGATTTCACGAGGCCTAGATTCAGACTAAAGACTAATATACCACCCTCACCATCAAGCCTATTTTTAATCAGTTGCTGTCTTTTTCTCATATAAGGCCATTGCAGAAGCAGTTGCTAAAACACAACACTTCTCTTATAAAAACGGGCCTTGGGACCATTATAATAAAAACTTACTGACACTGCAGAGTGTCCATGGCAGCAATTGTTAATTCTATAAAGTGTACATCATAATGTGAACTTTCTTTGGCCTTTTTTTTTCTTAAAGACAACCACCACAATATATGTAACTATTTTCCATTTACTTGGATGTTTGGTTCATCCTAATAGAACATTTAACAGAAAGAATTATATCTTGGATAGAAACTTACACAATGTATGGCTTTACACGTTGTCTAAAATGTTTTACAGCATAGTTTGTGACTAGGTGTCATCCATCCTAAACTTCTTGCTAATAGTAATGATCATCAATGCAAACCATTATGGAACAGTAGTGTGGACATGTTCCAGGGTTAATTCAAAAACATGCAGTTAGGTTAATTGGCTTCCCCCCAATATTGACCTTAGACTGTTTTAAAGACATATGACTATGGTAAGGACATTAGATTGTGGGCCTCTTTGAGGTACTGCTAGTGATAGGACTATGGATTTTGTAAAGCGTAATATGTTGATACTATATACTGTGTAGTAATAATAATAATTTAAACAGGAAATGTGAAGTTCTGCCCACAGTCCAATTCAGAAAACTATAATTCATACCGAAAATCTCAATTCTTTTTGTATATAGACATTGGAAAACAAACTTTGCTTTGTGGAAAAGTGTTTTTCAAATTTTAAAGAGTTTTCCACTTGAAAATTTTTTATATTAAATATGCTACCATTGTGTCCTGTCATCCTAGGGAGCAGGAACCAACAATATCTTTAGAAATTATATGCATTTACACCAAAACAAATCATTAAATTTCCACATCTCAACAATCCTATGTTCTTGTGGAGATTTCCCAAAAATTAGAAGCCATACATTTTATTTTTTCAAAAGAAACAACTGGAGGAAAACACTGATAAACTTGGCAAGGTCAAATTTTTATCCTTGATGGTTTAGCATTAGTTAAAATTTAAGGCAGGTTCCACTTGTAAGGAAGACAGTTAAGGAACTATGAAGCAAATGCCTCCATGGAGACCTGCAAATTTTGTCAGTATAACATGTTACGCTCAAGCACTTGATGGGTTTTGAAAAGGGTTTCCAAACAAACCAGACAGGCTCAACGCACCAAACTTCAAACAACAGCAACAGAATGACTCTTCTTTCATGGGTGTTATTTTCTGGCAGCGATGATGGGGGATAAACAAATACATACATGAACTGCATTAGGGAGCTTTGACGCCGAGACATGCTCTTAAAGACAAAAAAGAAATTTGTCAACTGACTAAACAAAGAAAAAAAATACACATCTGCAGACCAATCTAATGAAAACGCATCCTGCAGGTTTTACACCGTATAAAAATAGAACATTTTTTCCAATGGCAGCTGGAACTGCTTCGCCAATAAAGTAAGGCTCACGCTTCAGCATAATGTATTTGTTGGCTGAGGTTCATTTGTGTTAAGTCTGAATTAGGAATTTAGGAGACAATCTAATATGTCGTCAGACCTCTGCTAAAACACTTTAAATACCCTTTTTTTTTTTATAAAAGTAATATAGTAGATATTCAGAAATATGATATTCAGGATTATTTTTGTAGCCATTTCTTGCATGTGATAATTTGGTTATAATACTACAAACTGGTTAACTTATATAAGAAAATATATGTAGCCCAAAAAGATGTTATAAAAACCTTACTTTTGCTACATTCCTGTAGTACTTTGTAAACCAGAAAAATTTTCAAATCATGCTGCTGAACTGTAACCACTATTTTTTTTAATGAGGAAATTAGGGACAGAAAAGGGATGATTGAGATATTTGGCACTAACAATGCTGTCATACATGTGCAAATATATTGGTCATTACGATTAGATTATGGGCAGCATGGTGGCTAAGAGGTTAGCACTCTGTCCTTTGCAGTGCTGGGTCCAAGATTGGAAGCCTGGCCAGGACACTATATGCATGGAGCTTGAAGGTTCTTCCTGTGTGTGTGCGTTTCTTTGGGTACTCCGGTTTCCTCCCCCATTCCAAATACATGCAGTTAGGTTACTTGGCTTCCCCTCAAAATTGGCCTTAAACTGTGGCAATGACATGATTATCGTAAGGATATTGGATTGTGAGCCCCTGTGAGGGACAGCTAGTTACTATGGACTTTGTAAAGCACTGTGTAATATGTTGGCGCTATAAAAATACTGGCTAATAATATTAATATTACTAAGCCATTAAAGTGTATGCAAAGCCAAGTATTTTTTGTGTTTTTTTATTAGCCTCCTGCCAGACACTCATTAGCATTCCATATATAGCCTCCTCTATACCTAACGTTTAGACAAATAAGAGAAGGCGTCCAGTCCTAACCTTTCCATGTTCTACCTCAAACTAAACTAATCAAAACACCTGCATGATCAAGCCCATTTGGAAACCGTTGTTTACCGATTTAAATCCTTACTTAGATGCTCATAAACTTAACTAGGATGGAGGACTTTACGTTGTATGCCTAATCTGAAAAAAAAAAGCTTTATCATAGCAAGAGACTTTCCTCACGTTTCGGAGAAAGTTTGCTGGCACAACTAGCAAGACTCCAAGTTAGTAATTTCCTTGACATGTGGCTGCTTTTACAGATTTTGATCAGACTAGTTCATGAAGGTGCCTGTTCAATTCCATGGTAATCTTGGCAGCTGTACTTCTAACATTTAGCCGTTATCCTGTTCAGCATCCCTCTATCTCTGCCTGTGAGCTCTGACACATGACAACTGTTCCTGTTTCTCAAAGCAGTTTGTCCATACTGAACATATGTCATCATTTTTTCACTTTCAACAACGAACCAGTAAAATGATCTACTGATTATTTTCCTGTATTGGAAGTGGACGTTCCCCAATGTTTCTCATAATACATTAAAAATAAATTACCACCAGTCTCTTATAGTTTATCAGTCAATAAAAAAAGTCTATCTGCAGCTTTTAAAAAAATAGCTTTGCAATGATGCTCCCTGTTCAGAAAATTCTTGATTTGGGGCGATAACACATCCCAGTTTCCATTCCTGTATTTTCACCCTGTCATATGAGTATCCAATGGAGACTAAAATTACACTAGTCTATTGTCATCACTAGGGCCCTGCAAAATGGCATGTAGTAATCAATAGAGAGCATGTAGACAGGGAGTGACTGCAAGCAAATAGGCAATGCTGACATGTAACAAAGAAATAAACTACGTGAATGTTTATGGTAGTATTCTATGATTAAAAATATCAACCTTTTATGAAATGAAGTTCTTTAGTAGACAATGTAATTTTATACTGGTCATTTAACTACTTGTTAGAAGTGGTTTCATCTACAGGACACTAAAATCAACATGCTAAATAATGAGCGGATAGCCAACAGGTAGTTACATTTATCTGCAACAAAGATATAGTGAACAACCTAATTCTATCCCAAGAGTAAAATCATGCAAGAAATGGTAATTTAATAATTTCTAATATGCAGTATCTAATCATCTTCCTCAGAATGTTAACCTTCTTGGTATCCTCTCTGCCCCTCTACACACAAAATAATTACAACAATGATGCATTGCCCCTTAACATTGTCATAATAATGAGTTAAAATAAAATGCAAATTGCGAGGAGTGGTTTCTCTTTGTTGACCTGCACGTTTACCCATAAAAGTGTCATTACTTCTGTATAAAACTATTCGGATTAATTTAGTTCTAGCAATATGTTTGCAAAAATGTTGGATTTTTTTTGTCTATTTAAGCGAAGCTTGTCAATGCTGTTTAGACTTTGTAACCGGTCCGAAACTAATAGAAAACATTTGATTGAAAAGTAACAAAAATAAAAAGGACATAAGTGCTATGGGTAAATAAGAAGCGTGTGATAGGGTTTGCAGTATTACAAAAATGTAATTAATTGAATTCTACATTAAATGATTCAGGGACAGTAAATCTCTTCTATTCAGGTAAGCAATGCAGCCGTGTACGGTTTTGAGGGAATTAGATTTTTTTGAAGCTTATGTTGAGCATGCCCATAACTTTGACAGAGCCCTGCAGGCTCTTGTCTTCACCTTCAAATCATAAGACAGAGAAATCAAGCTCCCTCTGTGCTCTCAATTATACCAAAAAACACAGAGCAGAAGTCTTCAGTAATTCAATCCCTGTGGAAGCTTCTTCATACTGTTTGCACTGCTGGAACTGCTGACAGCAGCAATCCCACAATCCCTCCTGGTAGGCTGTCAAAGTTCCTCATACAGTGTGAGCGGCACTGCTCTGTCCCACTACTGTTGCTCAGGAGACATTTAAGCACATGCGTGGTGTTTGATGATTGCTTGATACAGTGGCCAAGAGGCCAGACTACATCACAATGAGAATTATGATACTCTTATAAGGTGCTTTGAGCTAGAGTTAATAGGTTGGCTAGATGCAGCTGGGCCTGTGCTTGTGTAATTTAATCAGAAGTACAGCTGCATAAACAATGTACTAGTACAGAGCAGAAAGCTGAATTAGGATTTGTTCCTTTAGAGTATACTGTAAAGAATTCCAGAGTGCCATTTCCACATAGTTCACAAACGAATGATTCAAAGATTTTTTTTTTGTACATGTACCCTAGTGATGTGATGCCTGTTGGCGCCTGCTTCAGCCCGGATATCTCCACCTGGTCTTACTGGTTCAGCGGCTTCAGCCATCCTGATTGGCTAGCCCGGGATGACATGGCCACTAATTCGGGTACAGGAGGTAATTCATACTGGCAATAAGGCACGCTGAGGATGTGCACAGAGCTTAGCATCCTCCACTCTTTCGGCTTCTGAATCTGAGGTTAGGAGTGCCAATCTCCCTTATGAAGTCCTAGTAGTAAAAACTAGACAGAACTAAAAGGAAGTCTGATAAATTTCAACTTGTTGGGGAAGGTATACAAAAAACGACTGTCCTCTTTCCCCCAAATCAGTGCTGAAGCATGACAAATGGCCACTTAGGCATCAAAAACTGCATTTGGGAAGGAATCATGCTATGCCAGGTTACACTGATAAGGTCTTAGGTAACCTGATACCAAGAAAGTACAGGGAAGCCAAGTACTGACTCTTTGCAGTCTTTAAGATAGACTGTTACTTTGTCTTATGAGCAAGTACAAGTATACTTCAGAACCATAAGGCTCGAGCCGATGACATTTATGAATTCTATAATAAACTTTAGCACGCAGCAGAAACAACCATGAATGGAGAAACACCAAAACAAAAATGACTACAAAGTGTGGGATAAAGTAATATACATGCTACTCATGCATCCAAACTAGTTTTTTTTGGGAAGCAGTTTAAATTAAAATTTAAACGTAACTTTTGTGTGTTTTGTATTGTTTGTTTTTTTTCTGTATTGAAGTTTAAAAAAAAATAATAAAAATTATTTAAAAACAAACAATTAAATTTTAGTTACTTTGGTTTTTTTTTGTCATGTGTCGCCCTCATTAAGATGGTAAATCTCCCTTTGTTTCCTGTTTTGGTCATCAAACAGAGTCCACTGGTTCCAATGAAAACACAGAGCAATACAAACAGAGGTTTAACACATACACAAGCCTGCAAAAAAGCCCTGAAAGAGGTGAAAATACATACAACAGTCATGGGACCCGGCAGCACAGAATACTTAGTACGGTCCAACACCGTAGCGAACTGTCCAGAAAGCAACATTTTTTTAGTATTTGATTTTAAATATATTTAATTATCTAAAAGCAAATTATGTTAACCTTCTGTTTCACAATGGCGATACAATTGCATTCAGTAAATACGTTGCACAACTATACCCGACATCAGTACATTTTTTAACACACATATACACTTTATTCTAGATGTTTGCAAGTGAAACAACCTTCAGGGTATTTTTTTTTAATACACTTAAATCAAGAAAGTCAGAGTCTGTGAAACTGGCAGAACAGGAATTCAGAGTAACAGAGATGAAATCTCAGGCCAGCTGGGGATTGAGCATTTGCTGCTATGAACGTTAAGGACAATTGTATATCACAAAATAAGGTTCACAGACATGGGCTGCCTGCTTGGAACTTCCACCAAACAACTGAGCTCATTTTGAGAAGATTTTGTGGCAATTGTTTTTCACATTATAAATCAGAGTAAGACAGGGTCTATAGATGGACATTTTTTTGCCATATTTCTGTACTTGGAAATTATCTTTTATGATAGTTTCTAGTGACTATAGAACAAACAAGTGCTGAAGACACAGCTCAGTTCTATGGAGGGAGGAGAGGTAAGGACGAGCAGGAAGCTCCCTGCTGTGTGCTCCCCAATAGGAAATGACAGTGGTCATCCCCAGTCTATTGTTTAGTGACTTATCCAGCAGATTGCTAAAGGACTGACTAGATTTTCACCCGAGATGATCACAATCATCTCTATTGGATGACAAAACAGAGGGAACACAGATACAACTGACAGGGGGTCTCTAACTGCTTACTACTATCAAAAAAACAAAATAAAGGTTTTTTTTCCAAAGATAATTTTAAGTTAAAGTTAAGTTAAAGTTTAATAGGTATTAAAAGCTATCATACACATACAAATCTATTCTCATGTAGCTTTGTATCCCCATACATGTCATCAATTATACATCTGGTCACCAAAGCTTAATAAATACAGCATACTGCCACTTGGTACCTGCAGCCCAGAATGCACCAAATGACATTTTCATATTTCACGTGACACACAAGATACTGTAAATACTTTTCTCATATTTACAGTGTAAAACCTTATTTTTAGTTTAATAAATATATTGGGAACTAATGGTCCTACCATGGCCACATTGAAATGTTTTGTGTTGGATTTAAAACAATATATAATTCATTGCTTTCATACTAAATATATTGGTAATTTTCAAACAAAAACTGCAATAAGGTAACACACTGGCAGACAAATTACATGACATTCACAAACATACACCATTTTGTTTAGACAAATCGGTACCCTGTTAAAAAAAGGAAAAAAAGAAAAAGACACATGTTTAAGGATTTTGAGTTTAATGAGATAGTGTAATCCATTATTCGTTATATCATTTCAGGAGCAAGATAAGGAGCAGGCTGCTTGAGGAAGGCCCTAAGGCATAAACAAATCATGGGAAGTTTTCAGGCCAGGAAGCTAAATCTATTTTTTGTAGCCATTGTGCACAGTGCAGAAAAAAGGTTGTATGATAATGGAATTTTATACTGCAGCAACAACACAGGAATATTAATGCAAATAGGGCATTTTAGTTGAGGTTGAAATATTTTTTACCTAGTTAACTAGGATCACAAAACACTCATCATTACGTTCTAACTTTCACAGGTTGAAAGGTGATGCAGAAAGAGGTTAAATGCAATCCTAGCAGCCAAATTATTCTAAATCCCATATATGGCAAACAAAATAATACATTCATTAATTTTAAAATTCTAAAAAAAAAAATGTGTCTGGAGATAAACATTCCTGTAACAGAAAGATATCTAGTTCTTTAACTGGACATCACAGTCTAATACACACAAGCAATTACTGTCATTCCTAATGGTTATGGGTGACAGTTGATGGCTGTACGGACAGGCTGCTTGGGTTTTCACAGAGCAGTCTGTTCTGATCTATGGAGAGAGAAGGGAGGAGGACAAGTGCAAAGCTCTAAACTACAATGCTATAGAAAAGTGTAACGATAATGGTTGGAAGCAATCGCTCAATCACCAACAACCTTCTCAACTACTCCCCTAGCCGCTCTCTTCGCTCCTTCAATGACCTACTAATGACTTCCTCTCTCATAACCTCACGACATGCACGGCTCCAAGACTTTTCTAGAGCTGGCTCAACTCTCTGGAATGGTTTTACACATCCCATTTGCTTGCTCCTAGTTTCTGCTCCTTGAAATGAGCACTCAAAACCCATCTTTTCAAACTTACCTGTCTTCTCTGTCTCCTAAAACCCCCAATACTTACCCTTGAATCCCTTTCCCCCCCCTCCTACTGCCCTTTCGGGCAGGGTCTTCTCCTACTTCTGTGTCACTGTCTGTATCTGTCTGTCATTTGCATCCACTATTTTATGTACAGCGCTGCACAATATGTTGGCACTATATAAATACTGTTTAATAATTATAACTACGTAATGGGTCACATGTACATAGTCTAGATCAGGTCTGCCCACACTTTTTTGGCTTGCAAGCTACTTTTAAAATGACCAAAGTCAAAATGATCTACCAACACTACCAACAATAAAAACTGAGACTTAACTCCTGTGCGCGGTAGAGTTTATATTGAAAGGCAGGGCTCCGCGATCTACCGGTAGATTGCGATCCACCTGTTGGGCACCCCTGCTCTAGATTTTCAATCGAGATAATCATGATCAATCAGATAGGGCAACTAAAGCCCACAGTGCGTATGGATCATTAGATTCAATTCCATAGTACACTAACAATTTCAGTTTTAGCAGATATAAAATGCATATATTCTGTTATATACTACTCATTACTTAAAAAAACAAACAAAAAAAAACAGCTATTTTAAAGAACAAGATCTGCCTTGATATTATTCTTCCTTCTCCCACTGTACAGAATCACTGGCAAAGGGAGGTCCAACACTAAAAGCTTGTGAGTTTTTTAAAGATTAGTTAAATTAAAGAAGAATGAACTGTTTTAGTGCCCTACAGCTATTTTACAACACAATCAGCTAGTTAGGAGAGGTTCAACCTAGGCTGCTAAAGGTGATGTCCTTGCTGTTCCGTGTATCAGAAATGTCTGTATCACAATGTTGGTAGCACAGAACAAAAGGCACTGAATATGTTTAAACTACCCACATGGATGCATATGTAATCTTTGCCTACACCTTTAATACCTTTTTTTTTTTTTTTTTTTTTTTTTTTTTTTTTTTTTTTTTTTTTACAGTTGCTAGCAGCACAAGTTGTCAGAGTTAACACTGCTCCGAAATGAACAAATGTGCACAGGTCCTTGTATCCTCATGTGCAGCCAGATCCGACTGCTACTAAATGCAAAGGAGATAGACCCTTTGAAAGTCCCACCCACAACCATCTTAAATTACCACATTTACAAAAGACTATAAATAATGGTAATAACACTTTGAAGACAATGAAACACAGGGTTGCCCTTCACTTTTATTGGCCCCCGAAACACACCATACCAATGCAGTGCTGTGCATTGTGTATACTGTGTTTTTAAAGCAAAGCATGCTCAATGTGATAGTGTGACTGGGCAGCCTATTCATAAAAAAATATAAGAACATGTATTTTGAAAAGCGCAGTACACAGCTATAACACAATTGGGCCTAAAGAATTATTCTAGGGGGCAATTCATATAGTCAATTACTTTCTTTATTCCTTGCAGGTCAGGTTCTCATAACTGGTCCATAAAGACACTCCTCTTCTCTGGTCACGCGGCTGCCCTCCCACTGGCGTCATCATATACAGTGGGATAAGGTAAGTAATCTCCTCTAAAACATTCTCCCAAAATAAACTGACATTGGAGACTTAATAAAAAAGGGGCACATGGATGTAATTGTTTCTAAGCTCACTTGAGTTTAGCTTTAATCTTTCCGCATTGCAATACACAGCTTGTCAATCCGGGTAGTAAAACCACCCACGCTGGTTTCCTTGCTAATGACTTGTGTCTAGCACAGTCAGAGAACTCTCCATGGGGTTCCATTGGTAGCCTGTTTTATACATAGTTACAAAACACATTTTTAAAGCCTCTATTCTCCTAACAAAAAAAAATTGCGTCATAAAAACATACAAGAGCCTAATACAATAATTTAGTCATTTTCAGGTAAGACCCATTTTTATTACATATTTTATTTTTTCCAGTGACATATTACAAAGCAGCTTTACATAGCTTCCTTAATAAAAAGGAGTCTGTGGTAATATCTGCATGGAATGCTGAGCCTTCGATAGCAAAAATTGGAAAACCCAGTGAATGAAAGTGGCTAGCCAGGAACAGTAAGGATGAGGAGAAAGGGGCTGGATGATGCCCAACATCCTACAGACACAGGCTCTGACTTGCTGCAGTTTCAAATGCACTGTGTGGTAAGCCGACAGCATTATAGAATCACAATGAGCAATGTAGGTACAGGAGTCTATCAATCTTTAGAGAGATTACACACACACACACACATATATATATATATATATATATATATATATATATATATATATATATATATATATATATATATAATTTATATACACACACACAAATATACACATACACCTAAATGCCACCACATTTCACATTACATTTAAACATTAACTCTGGGTTCCTTTATACGGATTCCAGCAACTGGCTGGGACACTGCATTCTGTAGAGAAAAGAGGAAGGAGGAATATTTGTGCCAGAAATCAACCATTGTATTAGACATCCGTGCCATCTGTACTTCAGGATACGTGCTTTTCTACCACTGTTGTCACTTTAAAGCATAGCTCAGTTTTGGTTTGTCTATATGATATATAATCACTTATACAGAAGGTTGGGACAAGACATATAAAAGGTAAGTACGGAATGATATAAGCAATCTCTCATCTTTGTTACTTTGAATCGGACTCAGAGACCAAAGTAGTCTCCTGCACATTTATTTTTCGTCTCTAGACTTCTCATGTTAGCCTAATGATTTAGTGCTCTGCATTACAAGCAATTCACCTGCCTCGGGTGTCCCTGTGGCCCGTTTCTCTAGGGAGGGGGAGATGTGGAATAGAAAGTTCCACATATGGTGAAGTCAAGCTGCTTGGAGCCTGCACAGTGTCTGCTATGGGGATAGCTGTTCCTGAAAGCCCCAGCTGGTACTTGGAAGAGATTCTACATTACTACACCTCAGTGCCTGCCTGGTTCCCTTCGGAAACCGTTGGCTTCTCATACAACAGCCATTTTCGATCTCTTCAACCCTTTTCTCCCGGTTCTGTATCCAACTGAACAGTTGGTCCTCTACTGCTGGATAATCAAATTCTTCCATCTGGCCCTATCCCTGTGGAACTGAAAAGGTGTATGTGTGCACCCGGTCTCCCTCACATACCAAGAGAGGCACTGACACACTGACAAAAAGCATTAAGCAGAAGCAGAGGAGAAAAGGCTGCAGTTTAAAGGCTATAATAGCGCATGACTAACATATGCAGAAATTAAAACAAACCTTAATTCAAACTTTTATTCAGTTATATCTAGTTACAAAAAAAAAAATGAGCAGTATATGTGATGATGTAAAAACATTTATCTGAGAATCAAACAATATGCTATATAAAGATGAGAACAGTACTAACATTTTCTTAAATATTTGAGCTGAGAAAAGTAAACCCTAACGAGAAAGATTTATGCACTTCAAACTTGGCAAAAATACCAGAGAAATACAGATGGCAAATTAACCATAAAATGTATCATGCAACACTGCAGATTTGAAAAGATACCGTATATAAAACAAAAAAACCCAAATCTACTTAAAAAAAGAAAAAAAAAACTACAGTATCAAACAAAATAAAAGAAAAAGGTTAATACCAGTACTTTTAGAATTACAAAAAAAACCCTTAAAAAACAAGCATAAAAATTTAGGTTAAGGTGGTAAGTTAATTTCTTTGTCACCTAGCCAGCGACCTTGAAATAAGTAGACGGGCAATTCATAGCATCTCCTCTGAGCATATTAATTACAGAGCAGCAATTCCCAGTATTTGCATGGGGCTTACGAATGCAAAATTATACATTCTGATGGTAGAAGTCTGAAAGGTCATGTTTTTCTTTTAACCCATCTCGCATTGAAACACAGCTTTAAAAATCTGAACATTTGTAAAAACTAAAAACAATTCAGTGAACATCGGCGTCCACAGCTAAACAGTCACAACAATATTTTCTTTATTGTTATTGCTTAGTAATGCTATCACCCAAATTACTTTGTTACATAGGTAAAGCAGTGACAGCCCAGAGGGGACCTGTGTCCATCCAGAGCCCAGAGGGGACCTGGGTCAATCCAGAAGTGGCATGTATGATGTAACAAAGCCAAGTTCTTTTAAAAGTTCCTATTTTAATGCTGTTGTAATTCATGTAACATATGTGCTATCTATCTATCTATATATAGTCAGACATATATGGTCAGCCAGTTTTTCAGGTGCACCGAAACAAAAAGTTTTGGGAGGACCTTATGAGGGGATAAGCTGAAGATATATTTATATATAATTAATGTTAATATTAACAACTATAAGAGTTGTGGAGCTACAATTGAAGGATTATTAGTGTATGACCTATACCAGGGATCAGACTACATTGAACAGGGAGACAATGTTTGCTGAAATTGAAAAGGGGTGTACAATAGTCTCTAAAACACACTGAACTGGCAGGAACAATGGAAGTAATTTAAATGCAAGAGATTTCCATTTTCTGTCACCAGAAAATCTAGATCAACCCTAGGATAAAAACATTACAGTGTAGTCTAGTTATAAAGCATTGAGCATTCCCTGGTGAAGAATCTTCCAGGTCCATGTGTTTTAATGGCAGAAATGGATTATCCATCAGGAAATGTTGCAGTGAATGTCAGATTCATTGCTTTATAGACACCACTGTGTCAAATAGGAAATCCTGGCTTGAGGCAAAAACTAACATTTTAAGGTAAATGAGAGGTATAAATCAACAACTCAGAGGTATAAAAACAACAACAAAGATTTAACTGAACTGATTTGAATGACAAGCAAACGATATATTGTCATTAATTCATAAAATAATTTCTAATTTATTACATTAATATTTCACCTGCTATGAGAGCAGTAGAGGTAGTAGCCAAAACTCTTTAGTATGAGGACGTGGCATGTGAAATGTATAATGTACATGTTTAAAATGTAAAAAAAACAGTATCTGGAAGGATAAACAAGCTACTAAATATTATATAAAAGACGCATAGGTCAAGATAAAACTTCTTAAATGGCTAAAGATTATTTACTGCTCTAACAACACTACAAGGCCTCACAAGAATAAACAGAGAATTTCATTAATTTGACTCCTATGCAATTTTAAATCTTCCATTCTGTGTAAGCACTGTTAGTGAACAGCCCCATTACAGCTTAATGGACGTTGTTAATTCCTAAAGAGTCTTAATTTCCGATTTTTAATCACCCCTTAACTATTCAATTAAATTTCAATAAAATGTTAAGTACTTACACTAGCCTAGTCATTTTTCGCTCTATAATAGTTGTAGCATTAAAACTGATAAGGAATATTGGAAAAGTGAGGAGGTTAATAAAATTAAATCATATTATATACTGCAAAAACAAAACTATCAACTTATCACAGCAAACACGGAAATTATACATTGTTATTTTTCATATAACCCTCTCAGTGGTCAGACGCCAGCCAGTGATCTTTATTGCACAGAATATATATATATATATATATATATATATATATACACACACACATATACACACACACACACACATACATATACACATACACACACACACACACACCGTGCCTCAATTAATTTTCAGTGTAAAAAAAATAATGGGTGCAGCCATGTTGAAAATGTCTGGACAGAAAGCAGAATCAACATCTCTGACTCGACGAAGCTCATAAGCATATTTTCTCAAATGTGTCAGATATTTAAATTAGGGGGCCAAAGTGCTGAGTTTTGGATTACTAAGCAATGCTAGCTACTTACATTGTCTCTATTTGCTATGAAGTAATGGTGCATAACTTCTATCAAAAAATACATAATTTTTCCAATTTTATTGATGTATTTGCAACTTTTATGTTTAATAATCTTAACAGCCACAACCACCACCTGACATGTAGTTGATGTACAATCCTTTTCTGCCCCTAATGCACAGACCTGTTGAGTTCCTGGATCCATGTGGGAAGCCTGCTTTCACTCAGGAGCAGTGGCAAACAAATAACTTGTGACGTAATTATATATATCTATACACACACACACACACACACCTTGTTTTTAGGCTTTGTTTCTAAAGAATTCTTTACACACATGGCATGGGCTAGTGGGTAGGCCTACAACACAATTTATATTTAGACTGGCAAGACGTACACAAAACTCCCTTAAAGTGTACCTAAACTCAGCATTTTCACTTTACATAAAGGGGAAGAGAAATCTGTTTTTTTTTTTTTTCAAGTAAAACACCCTTAAAAAAAAAAAAGGGGGGGGGGGCACCGCCTCCTTATTCTCGATCGCTAGGCCAGGGGTCAGCAAAGTCCGGCCTTTAGGCCAGATGCAGTCTAGCCAGTAGTTTGTTCCAGCCTAACGCCCCCTGGCCGATCTGGCCCAATGCCGGCCGGCAACCCTCGGCTGGAATAAACTACCAGTGCCGGAGCTCCAGAGCCGCATGCGGCTCCTTCCCCTACTTACCGTGGCCGGCGTTAACACTTCCTCCGCCGGGGTAAATAGGGAACATTCCCTCTCCACCATATGCATTGCAGAGGAGAGGAACTTCCCTTCAGGGAGCGTTCCTGGTGGTGGTCGGAGCCATTAGGGCAGGACTCGACAGAGTCCGGCTTAGTGTGCTCCTGCTCACCCCTGAAATGGCCTAGTGGCCAAAAAAGTTTGCTGACCTCTGGCCTAGGTGATCGAGAATGAATGGGAGCACAAAGCCTCCCGGGATACCTACGTCATGCATCTCGGGAGGCTCTTGGGTGCCTGAAGACTTATACCGGGACGACGCAGGACCTGATAGAAGGGACCTCCATAACGAATGACTGCACTAAGGGATTGAAGGAAGTGTATTTTTTTTTTGTTGTGGCCTTTTTTGAGTTTAGTTCTTCTTTAAATAGTCCACAAAGATGACCAAAAGAAGAAGACCCCCAAGTTATTTACATTTGTTCTTGGATTTGCATTGTTTGTATTATAGTTTCAGCTGGGTGTTTGTTTTTATAAATGTATTATTATAACATTTTAATAAACTACCTTCGGCCACTACTACAGAAAATGCACCTAATTTCCCTAATATGGCAGAAGGAAGGTTCATTTCTATTACTATCACTAGTAAGTCCCAAGTAAATACTTACATAATAAGTATAGTCAAGGTTTTTTTTCCTGTGAAAGCATTTGACTCTATCCAACCACAAATTCAGTGTACCTCCATATCTACCTATGGGGCTGTGTCTAATGGCCATAAAGCAGTGCAATAGAAAACTTTTGAGCTGTACTGCCTATGCTTGACTACTTAAAGGGCAGATTTAAGCAAAGACTCAGAGTTGAGATGTACAGATGTCATTTAAGGTTAATATCAAACCAATATCTTTTTTTTTTTTTTCCTTAAAGTTAAGAACTACGAAGTCCCTTAGTACTCCTATTTGTTTTACCAAAGTGTAAGGAAAAATCTGTAACAGGGACAGACAACAATAAAAACCATCATAACTAAAACCAAAATTTTTGGCTGAACACTTTGACGAACACAAAAAATAGTGGAATTTGAAGAC